>NC_068982.1:114314910-114322701 GCF_001194135.2 Octopus bimaculoides
TGTGTGTGTGTGTGTGTGTGTGTGTGTGTGTGTGTGTGTGTGTGTGTGTGTGTGTATCATTGACCATCAAATCAGGCAGGTTTGGTTGTGTGGTTAAGAATTCGCTTCATAATTACGTGCTACAATGTTTGATTCCACTACATAACGTCTTCGGTTAGTGTTTTTTACTGTAGTCTTGGTTTGACCAAAGCCTTGCGCATACTCATATGTATATGTCTATAATCTTTTATTCTTTTACTTGTTTCACTCATTTGACTGCGGTCGTGCTGGAGCACCGCCTTACTTACATTTTTAGTCAAAGAAATCGACCCCAGGACTTATTTTTTTAAAGACTAGTACTTATTCCATCGGTACATTTTGCCGAACCATTAAATACATATATATACATATATATATATATATATGCCCGACGGGCTTCTTCAGTTTCCGTCTACCAAATCCACTCACAAATCTTTGGTCGGCCCTAGACTATAGTAGAAGACACTTGGCCATGGTGCCACGCAGTAAGACTGAACCCAGGACCATGTAGTTGGGAAGCAAGCTTGACTATACTGGTAATTTGTGTAATGCTAAAGGCAAA
The DNA here is from genome assembly GCF_001194135.2 of Octopus bimaculoides. Taxonomy (NCBI): domain Eukaryota; kingdom Metazoa; phylum Mollusca; class Cephalopoda; order Octopoda; family Octopodidae; genus Octopus; species Octopus bimaculoides. Next base: position 114,315,491 of record NC_068982.1, read on the forward strand.
AATATTTCTCATTAACACAGAAATGGAATATTCTCAAGATCCAACCTGTAATATTGTTGATGTTGTTTATCTCGGCTCAGTCCGCATTTAGGCGTCCCAACCATAAACAGCCCATCATATTTTCCAGACTTTATCGAACGTGGTGACGGCGGCGGTGGTGGCGGTGGAGGTGGTGGTGTTATTGCTGTTGTTCTTGTAGTTATTGATTTTGTTGTTGCGGCTCAGAGCCAGGTCAGTTCTAACCAAACGAACCTATGATGAAAATAGTTCCTACATAACCATTCTGCAACTTAAGGGATATCTAGGAATATATTATTGTACTCTTCAATTTTTTTTTTTTTGTTTTTTAAGATGGTACCTTTTTCTATATGGGATTTCAATCAAAGGAGTAAAGGCAGCACCCATGGCCTTTTTGTTTGACGTCCGGTCCTGATGGGGGAATTATATACAGAAAACTTTACACTCATAAGTTGCTGCAGTAGGAATCATAATGCTATCCACTTATTATATATCCTCAGACTGGAGAACGGATCTAAATGCTTGCAACAGAGTAACCTCTGCTGTAGACACTAAAGTATTAGGTCGTAGTGTTAAGCCAGCCAAACTATCCAAAAGTACAGAGCAACGGTTTTCCGTTCTTTCCGTGTACCTATTTTTCCTCGCAAGGCTTTGGTCAAACCAAGACTACAGTAAAAAAACACTAACCGAAGACGTTATGCAGTGGAATCAAACATTGTAGCACATAATTGTGAAGCGAATTGTTAACCACACAACCAAACCTGCCTGATTTGATAGTCAATGCTATACACACACACACACACACACACACCACTCGTTAGGTGGAGCGAACATATCTGTTCAACACGGCGTTAAGAGAGAAGTTCCTTATTTCATTCAATTAATGACAATTCCAAATAGATACACGACTTGTTGATTAACTGAAATCAAAAGATTAAGAGAGCAAAATACTTTTTCGAACTGGGATCTTCAATCTTTTATTGAGGCACTTAACATTGATGAAATAGTATCTAATAAACGTTCGACAGAAAAGCAAAAATAAAGAAAGCTTACCTTCAACTAAATTCCGCGTAGAAAGGCATGAAAACAGAAAACAGATCGTATTTCCTATCATAGCTTTGATAGATATTTGATCTAGCCCTTGGTATTACAAAAGAAAAATTACGAGAAACCAGTTTTTTTTTCTTTTTTCAGTATAGAGAATCTCAATTTCACATTCTTATATCTCGAATAATTCTTTCTTTCTGTTTCTTTTCCATTTCTTTCGCTTTTCTTTTCTTTCTCATGCCTTTTCTCCTGCGTCTATCTGTTTAATACTTTAGTTCCACTGACAGACAATACGAGTTTCAAACTAGATTTCAAGAACTAAAACAGAGAGGTGGGAGTGGGAGCTGTAAGATTAAACTTTTAAATAAAATCAATAGACAAGCGAACAACAGACGGAAGTCAGTCTCAGATGCAAGGAATGTATTACAGAAAGGATATTATGAAGTTGAAAAGTAAGGTATTGACGACAGAGTAGCGTGAAGTAGAACCAGACATATATTCAGATAACGAATGGTGTCAGAGAGAAACTTCATATATGTATTTTCAGAGATCGATGTAAGGATAGACAGATCGAAGAATTGGAAACACGAATTCTCTGTCTCTGTCTCTCTCTCTCTCTTTTCGCTCTTCGTTCTTCTCCATCTCTCTTCGATTCTCTCCCTCTCCGTCTCTCTCTATTTCTCTCTCTCTCTCTCTCTCTCTCTCTCTCTCTCTCTCTCAGATAGGACGAAGAGACGATAACTTCGCTATGGCGTTTGAAAAGAGTCTTACAGAAACAATATGATACCCATGCTTCTTTTCACACGCTCTCTTAAGTAGGAATTCAGCTTCAAGCACTATAAGACTCAATACGTTTGCATAATAAATGACATCATATGATGTGATCTAATGTATGCATACACACACACACACACACACACACACATACACACAACGCATACACACAAACGCACAGACACACATGCACACATACGCATGCGCGCTTTCCTGCACACATATATGTATATGCCTACATAATCATGTATGTATGTATGTATGTATGTGTGTGTGTGTATCCATTCACGCATCAAATTGCCTTTAAGAATCGACGACTAAAGTACCAGCCTCAGCAAGTGTAAATCTCTCTTTCTTTCACCCTTTCTAACTATCTCCCTTTCCCCAAGAAATCAACTGTGTGGTCAGCTTCTGAGAGATTGGGCTCCACAAGATCTAAAAGGTTTGCAAGACACACCATATGATGCTTGTTGAAGGGTAAGAGATGTCTTGTACGTACATGTATACATACATAAGTATATACATACACACACGCATAGATAGATAGATAGATAGATAGATAGATAGATAGATAGATAGATAGATAGATAGATAGATAGACAGACAGACAGACAGACAGACAGACAGACAGACAGACAGACAGACTGATTGATTGATTGATTGACTAACTGATTGATTGATTGATATGCATATACACATGGTGTGTCGATCTTCACTATAGAATCGGCAGATGGCTGAATTCATCTTGCACACGACAACAGCAATCCCACACAATCCTACAACTCTCTAATGCACGGGCACAGAATTATTACATGCAGGACAGTTTCGTTCCCTAACAAGCATCTCGGGCAGGTTCGGCTGTTGGCTCTTCTATACCTGAAGAGCTTGCCTCGAACTGGCAATGCCAAAAACTTTAGAAATTGTCCATGATCTCCGAGCAGAAGGTCCTCCGGAAGAGACTACTCGGGTTTTTTTCATCGAAGCCTAGATTCATACCCTCAACTCCTATCGAAATCTTGGGTTGTTTTCCCGCTAACGGTTTTGTGCAGCTGGTACTATGCAGTGAGCGCCTGGCAACATTCTAGATGCCAGCGCGCAACCTTATTCAGCGTTTTACCCATGACTGCAGCCTCTGTCAATGAGATAAGCTACAGAAAAGCGTGTCGCACGAAGGACACCCGCACCAGTTCACCCTTATTTTCGTCACCCTTGTTCACACCATCGCAGTGATTTAGTTATCTCTGTAGGTATGATACCCTCAAGAGCGGCATCCCGAGACCACCACTGTGTGGGTGTTGACAGCTGAATTCAAAAAAATTATTGAAGCAATAAATTCAAAGAGCGGTGCCATTAATCAGATATGGAGTTGGAATTATAGACTGGACCAAAAACGATATAAAAAAACTTGACAGAATAACTGGAAAGTTTTTGACTATGTATGGAGCCCACCATCCGAAAGCTGATATCAACCGGGTGTATTTGAGGAGAGACCAGGATGGACGAGGCTTAATGCATTTCTGATCACGAGCAGAAGTAATGGGGGAGCATCATAGCTATGTGCAGAGAGGAATTCTTTGGGGTTTGAATTTCACTTTTGGAAACATGGGTGTTCCGTTCAACATCCTTAAACAACCCTTATTCAGGGACCTTTTGAGCGGGATGGGCTACTCGACCTGAAGAAAATTCTAACTGGGGCCCCACCTGCAAGGTCATGCGCTGTTTATCTTGATATGAGATCACCATGTCACGCACATATGGTTGTGATGCATGTTCCTGGAGTACCCTTATCAGTTGGGTAATCATGATGGGTATATTGGGCTTCGTATATTTAACCAGTGTCACTTTGATGGCATGCCCTGCTCTCTCACTAAAGAAGAAGAAGAAGAAGAAGAAGAAGAAGAAGAAGAAGAAGAAGAAGAAGAAGAAGAAGAAGAAGAAGAAGAAGAAGAAGAAGAAGAAGAAGAAGAAGAAGAAGAAGAAGAAGAAGAAGAAGAAGAGCAGCAACATCAACAACAGCAGCAAGTAAATGGAGTATATATGTATGTATACATGTGCGTGTGTACAACTGAAAAGCATTAAAATTCTGTAGTATCTATTTTTTCGCAAAACATAGATTTGCTACGCCAAATAATTTGTTAGTGATACTAGTACTCAAATTAAATTTGAACGGAAAAAATACCAAATAGTTTTACATTTTCTATTCCGTCTTTTGGGATTAATAATGTTAAAAGCACTGTTTTCACGCTCCGTTATAATACGGGACCGCTTTCTTTTTCATAAAAGATTTATCAACTGAAAAACTAAATAGCCGTTTACTAACAATTTTGACTAAACTATTTATATTTACAGACGGGTGGATTGAAACGTGTTTTTTCTGAACTGTAACTTTTCATTTTGTTTCCTATATGGATAGTATTTATTGGTTTTTTTATCTTTAAGGTGATATGTAAGAAATCAACGGTGTATAAGTTTGTATTTTTATGTGTAAATTATTATTCAGCACATAGAATATTTTTCTGAAGTTATCTAACTGTGTGGCGTGCAACAATCCGCCATCATCTCGAAATAAGTCACACTGAAAATAAATGAACTTATAACCAATAAATTTAAAGCAATGAAATCAAAAATCTCTCGAACTTCTGCATGGTTTAGGATTCCCATATTCAACTTTCTTTAATATATAAATCTATTTATCAATCAATCTATCATTATATTTGCGTGTGTATGTGTATATGTGAATGTGTGTGTGTGTGTGTGTGTGTGTGTGTGTGTGTGTGTGTGTGTGTGTGCATGCACTTATGTATATGTGTATGTATATATGTATGTATATGCGTATGTATGTATGTATGTATGTATGTATATGTGTATATATGTATTATTTGTGTGTGTATATATATGGGTGAATGTGAGGTTTTATATTCTTTAGGCCGTGGTTTGAACTCACTTATAGAATAAATTAGAACAGCCAGCCTCATATCCTTCAGGAAAAACCAAGATAATTACCCTGTTGAGAAAATTCAAGATTTTGAACAGAGAGCCATCACTCTATTAATATCACTCAATAGATTGAATGTGATTTTATTTAGTAAAAGTTAGTTGTGGTTTTTTTGAAATACCGTTTAATATAACGCGCTATTCAGTATGGAAGTTATCTTAATTCGTTTAAGAAATATATTTGTGTGAGCCTGTTTTGTGGTAATATACTATGTGCACGAGATAGTTTCTTTCTGTGTAGTCCTGGTTATATAATAGGTATGTGTGATGTGATTGTCAATGTAATATAGTAGTAAATAGCGTATGAATATGAGTTGGGAAATCTCATAGTTATGTATCTGTCGAAAGAGGTTTTTGAAGTGTCAAATATGCTTTAAATGTGATATCTTGTTTATATAAAAATGTGTAATGTTTCTGTATTGATTGATATATAAAGAAGGTGTCGAGTGAGCTCTGCAAAGTGTTAACCTACTGTAGAAAAACATTTTTTCCCATAAGCAAGAAAGAATTTATCAGTGTGGGCACCTAATAAAGAAGTCCACCTATTAAAGAAACCCTGTTATTGAAGTCGTTAACAGACTTTTTATTTTTTCGCTTCACCAATATTTTTTTAAATCTTTATTAGAACAGGTACGATAGATTTTTTTTTAACTTGCTTAATATGTGCATTTACTTTGTTCTACTTAACTGGTATTTCTTGACTCCATTCTACATTTGTCAATAATTTTCCTATTGAGGCCACAATCCCCGTTGAGCTTTTTCATTTTCCAAATAAGACAGGCCAGTGCCGTGGTAGTACACTTGTTTGAAGGGCATGTTATGGTTAACAAACGCACGCTTTAATAAATTCCGAGTATGCCTATGTGGCGCTTCTCTTCGACTGGTTCATGTAGTATGGTTGAGTGAATTGTAGTTTCATGCATGATAGACTCAAGGTAGCATGTCCACTTTTAGCCTCATTCCCGAACAACCTGAAACTCTTTGTTTGGTCCATTTGCTGGTGGTGTCTTCATACTGGAAACGAAGACATAGCTAATTTTAATACAGTCACTACTGAATGTTTTCCTATTACCTGAGTACACTTGTCTATAAGGATCAGGAATTACTCAACTACACTTCTCTTAACGTTTAAAGATAGACGGCCTTATTAAAGATTCTTGTGCAGGAGAGCATGTAGGAACTTCCAATTATAATAGTAACCTGGTATTAAATTGCCGAGTCACAAGTGCGCTTATTTATACACCTTAGGTTTTATTTAGTTTCGTGGAATGACAGGGTTTATGTGTGTCTGATTGTAAGCTAAGTGTGATATTTAAAAAGCCTATGATTAGTAGCTACACCAATCTTTATTTTCAAGCTATTGGACGTGTTCATGAGTTATATTTCTTTCTTGAAGATATCTGGCTTCTTTGATCTGGACACAAGCTAATGTTGGACGATGAACTTACAGGCTAAACATTTTAACATGTCCATTTGTGTGTGCGTGCGTGCGTATGTGTGTGTGTGTGTGTGTGTGTGTGTGTGTGTGTGTGTGTGTGTGTGTGTCTGTGTGTGTGTGTGTGTGTGTGTGTGTGTGTGCGTGTGTGTGTGTGTACATATGTATAGGCCGACCAGATCACATATATCTAGCATTTGAACCCAGACTGGCGTCAAAAGACCTGCGGGTTCTGATATTTTCAAGGCCGATTTTTAATCAAGTAGTTAAGTTTTACGTGTCTATGGTTATATGTAAATTTATTTATTTTATGTACGTACCGTATTTTGGGTCGAACACGATGACGTTATTGGAAGACATCTAAATACCAAGAGAAAGAAATCTATATCAAACCAAGTGAATTTAGCCGGTTTTATTATTAAGCCAGTTGTTAACTGCCTTACTATGAGTCCAATTTTAGATCTAATTTTATTCCTAATGTTAATAATATTTTTTTTCTGCAGATATTCTTCTTTTCAATATATTTCAGTTTTCGTCGGGTTTATTAGCCTGTAACTAGGTCAGTGATCGAAGTCTGCTTTCTGATCTTTTAACGACATTATATTCTTTTATCTGCTTTATTATCCTTAGTTATTACGCCCACCGTTTATGACGCAGTATGTTTGAGTGTTGTGGAGGCGCAATGGCCCAGTGGTTAGGGCAGCGGACTCGCGGTCACAGGATCGCGGTTTCGATTCCCAGACCGGGCGTTGTGAGTGTTTATTGAGCGAAAACACCTAAAGCTCCACGAGGCTCCGGCAAGGGGATGGTGGCGAACCCTGCTGTACTCTTTCATCACAACTTTCTCTCACTCTTACTTCCTGGTTTTGTTGTGCCTGTAATTCAAAGGGTCAGCCTTTTCAGACTGTGTCACGCTGAATATCCCCGAGAACTACGTTAAGGG
>NC_068982.1:114325298-114327091 GCF_001194135.2 Octopus bimaculoides
TATATATATATATATATATATAGACACACGCACACACATATAAATATATACCCTCGGTTACTTTCTCTCTCTCCCCTTCTCCATGTAATGTATGTACATGCACAAAGATAGAGTGAGAGAAACAAAAATATGTATGTATGTTTATGGTAGTGTATGAGTGCGTGTCTGGGTGTGTGTACACGTATATATACATACATACGTATATATATATATATATATATATATATACATATACACATGCCTATATGTATACATGCATATGCATCAGTATATATGAATATAAATACACACATCAGAGAACGTGTACTTATAGCTCAAACATGCAAATATTTTTATATGAAATCTTTTATGAAACGTGTGTGTATGCGTGTACGTACGTGTGCATGTATGTGTGTATGTGTGTGGAGGGGTGCGTGCTTGAGTTCAGTTTACGTGAAACAGCGTTTACGAATGCAATTCAGTGCATAGGTAACTCTACCTATACATGCACGATTTCATTTAAATATGCAATCATGCAACCTTTGTCTGTTATCTGCGCCAAAAATCAATAGAAATCCCTGAAGGCGGCATATTACACTTGCAATTGAGATTTTCAGCTATTATTTTAGTGAGGTCAGCAGAAAGAACATACTATTCCGCAACGTTTAAACTTCCCCTACAGATTATTGCTCGACTTATATCTATTTCGAAATATCATAGCTTACCATCATTTCATATATTTGATTGTGTAAAGAGCTCTAATACACCGCTACCTTTATGCTGAATGTGTTTCCAGCATGTTTATTTTATTAAGCAAATGGGTTTTTATTGATTTTTCTAACGTTTCGAAATCCTCATAATTCTACAAACGTATCATGTAATAGAGATATAGATTCGGTGGCTTAACTTAGTTCCGCGTCGTCAATACACTTCAATGTTTGTTTAATTTTATTTGTGTGTGTGTGTGTGTGTGTGCGTGTGTGTGTATGCGTAAGCTTGTCCCTTTATGTGCATATGTGTGAGTATGTCTGCATGAATGTATATGCATTTGTATGTTATATGTCTTGACGCATTCGTCGTGTGTCTATGTGTATGTCTTCGAATATACGCATATGTGTATGGGTGTGTGTGTGTGTGTGTGTGTGTGTAATACTAATGTGTGTACATGGATAAATATATGCACATTGTGTGCGTGTGTGAGCTGTATGTGTTTGTGTGTAGTTTTATGCGTGAGGCTGTGTGAAGATGTGTGTGTATATAAATGTGTGTACGGGTAGGTAGCAATGTATGTATATGTATCTGCTTGCACGTTTGAGTGTATGTATAAAGGTATATGTACGTATATGTCTGAGAACTATGTGTATTTGTCTTCTTTCTCAAAATACATTAACATTTCCCATGCATCACTTGAAAATAAATGCTGCTAAACTATCAGTTTATATCTGGTTTGATGAACAGGAAAACATAATTAATATGACGCGCAAAATAAACAAGAGTTTTATCAATCAAAATTACACTTTTAAGAAAACCAAATCATTTGGCTTAATGAAAATAAATGTAGTCAATACCATCAAGGGTGACAACTCCGAAATCGAAGTTTACAGGTTTCCGTGTGTGTGTGTGTGTGTGTGTGTGTGTGTGTGTGTGCGCGTGCGTGGGCGTGTATGTTTTTGTGTATGCGAGTATAGAGACTGTGGTGCAGATAAACATGCTTGTGCTTGATATCCGTGTATATATACATATATGTGTGTGTATGTATACATATATGTGTTTATGTATATATATATAAATATATATGGATGTATATATATATA
>NC_068982.1:114327373-114327953 GCF_001194135.2 Octopus bimaculoides
TATATATGCATATATTTATATATATATATATATTTATATATATATATATATATATAAATATATATATATATATATATTTGTGTATACATATATATGTATGTTATGTATATATAATATATATATAAATTGATATATTTATATATGCGAGTGTGCGCGCACATGTGTGCGTAAATATATAAATATTGTGGTGCAGATAAACACGCTTGTGCTTGGTACACAAAATATACCTACATATATAATACATGTAAACATATAAGGATATATATAAAGAGAAACAAAAGCTGAAACTAGTGAACATTTACATGTTTACAGAACAAATTTACATGGAGTACGAAAGCTAAGGAAAACTAAGGGGAGAGGTACATTATTTCAAGTCCGACAGCTGTTTCTTGGGGTTCGGGATTCATAATTGGCAGAGTGAGTATGCAATAGTCAGAAATACGCAGCCAGCATAGGATTCATATAAACATTACGGTGAAACCGGCCTCCGTCGTCAGGGTAGAAAGATTGGCAACTGTATCTCTCTCTCTCTCTCTCTCTCTCTATATATATATATATATATATATATATATATATATAT
>NC_068982.1:114329837-114330534 GCF_001194135.2 Octopus bimaculoides
CATTCACTGCTTTCACTCCCACACTGATTAACAAGCCCCAACCCCACCCCAGAAACACCCAAATCCCATATACAGAATCACAAAGCCGCAAATCCTCAGATCTGTTTGACAACGAATGCGAGAAAGTTCTCCAAAAAGTTAACAATGATTTTTTTTTTAAATCTCCACTCCCAAGTTAACAAAGAACTTGCTAGATCTATGAACTAAATTTATATTATTAAAAAATTAATAATATTAATTTAAAATAATAAATTAAACTTATTAGAACTACCAGTGAAGTCATTCTTTTTCTTTTTTCAAATATACCTAACTGCTCCAAGGATCTCACATTTTTGCTTACGACAACGTGGGTTCCAGTTGATCCGATCAACGGAACAGCTTGCTCGTGAGATTAACGTGCAAGTGACTGAGCACTCCACAGATACGCGCACACCTTCACATACTTCTCAAGGAGATTCAGCGTGACCACAGATTGTGACACAAGTTGTGACACAGTCTGTGACAAGGCTGGCCGCTAGAAATACAGGTACTACTTATTTTTGTCAGCTGAGTGGACTGGAGCACCGTGAAATAAAGTGTTTTGTTTAAGGACACAACGCGCCGCCGTGAATCGAACTCGCGACCCTACGATCGTGAGCCGAATACCCTAACCACTAAGCCACGCTCCTTCACGTGTGAATATATATGTGTGTGTGTG
>NC_068982.1:114330544-114338846 GCF_001194135.2 Octopus bimaculoides
TGTGTGTGTGTGTGTGTGTGTGTGTGTGTGTGTGTGTGTGTGTGTGTGTGTGTGTGTGTGTGTGTGTGTGTATCATATACATTTATATATGTATTTACTATATGTGTATACTAAGCAGCGACAAAAAATATAAATGCACAGTTATATCTAATACGTTTGTATGCAGATACCGTTTTGGTTATTTTGCTGTTATGCTTCATCTGTTACAGACACCCAGTCTGTCGACCATGGCCCGCTAATGAATATCATTCTTACAAATTTAATGACGTAAGAGCACAGTTCCTACGGTCCGATGACGTCATTCACCTCACAAAGGAGTATTTTTATATATATTGGCTCTAGGGAAGCTTCCTCTCATACGCTAGTATCTGCGGCGTAGGCCATTTTACATTTGAGTGAACTCAGGCGTATTAAATAGGTTTTCAAGGATTAAATTATCAATCATGTGACTTTTTACTGAAACTTGCCGCTTTTCGCGCCGAAAAGAAAATCTAAGAATAGTGTATGGCACTCGGCCCTCTAATAGACATGAGAAAAAATTATTAATTTGAAAACTAATTCATTAAGAGTAATCATTACTTTGGAAACAAAATTTGTGTTTTGCAATGAAAGAAAACATATATAAGTGTAAAATTTCCTTTTAGGTTTCATATTTCTTATTTTCTGTGTGCCTTTTTATGAAGTTCAATCTGAACAATCTTTAGCTAGTTTGCATGCAGCAATTCTAAGGGAAACAACAGTTTGGTTACAGAAACAGAAAGTAAGGAGAAAGAGATGATGAAGTGATCTTTGGAACTTAATGTCATCAACCAAGTAAAGATAAGGGGGATCGAAAAACTAATCATCGGAATTTGAAGAATAATTTAATTTCCATATTCCTCCTGCTCGTTCATTAATTTAAGCCTTGATCTTAATATTGATTGCTTTTAATTAAGAACAAAGCTAAACTCCGATTGAGGAAGCGTATGGTATCATACTGGGCGTTAGTTAATTGAAACGAAAAGGCTAAGAGATGTACACTTCTGCATTATTTGGACACAAAACAATGAAATAGAAGTAATTGTTGTAGACTAAATCTAACCTTCTACCTTGTCGATTATCTTTGTTGGCGTGGCGTATGTCATCTAAACAGGCACAAAGAAACAACTTATCTATGTGTGCACAGTCGATTATATTGACTGATATTCTCTCTTAACGAGAAGGTTGATATCCTATGTTAACTTTTAAAGCATTCGATCTCAGAAATACTACAGAATCGTGGAGGCATTTTGCATACCTTTTTTTTTATTTTCTGAAATCACCGCTGCTTTCGTCCTCTAATAAAATAGTCACATAAATTTTATATAATGAAGGCGACTTACAAAGCAACAAAATTATCAAAAATTAATTTATTAATTGCTGAATTAGTGTTAAAATAAATACTGTTGTCAGCATCAGTTGTTGTTCAATATGAATTAGTCTAAGAGATTTCCTAGAGGCAGTTCAAAATGAGAAATGCAGGTGATTCTTTAGTTCATTTATAATTTAAACATATTAGAAATATATGGTCGACTGTAACATACGTATCTAGCCTCTGGTGGAAGGATGACCGAGATCTGGTGTAAAATTTTAAATTTTCTGATAATTTTAGAGTCTAACGAAGTATGACATATGTTTCTTTTATAATAGTTTTACTTTTCTTAGTCTGCAAATTTATAGATGAGTTTTGTTTCTAAAATGGAAATTTCGAATTTAAGCAGCGTTATACATAACTAAAAAGGATTGTTCGGATCTGTTAGCAAAACGTTTATTATCCACAGAAACGGATTGTTTTTTCATTCTTTCCATGAGTTATTCCTCATGATATACGAAGGAAAACTATGGAATGTGATATTAGTATTTCTGTGTCACTTTTATTTCTGGTGGACCAGCATGGCCAAAACTTTAGCCAACTATTTACATTTAACGAACTAACCTTTACCGAAAGAGTAACAGTATATGAATCACTGAGACTGACATTGGTCGGCATATGGAAGTACGCCTACATGACTCTTTCATGAAATCCGCTCTTATTAAAAATATGTTCTTTTTCTTTCTATGAAACATCAAAGTAAAGGTTTCTTTGTTTCATAAATCAAAAGAAGAAACCAAATGAGAAAATATTCCTCTTGAAGAAGCCATTAAAAAGAAGATTAATAATGGCAATGATGGTATTCATAATGAATATCAGTGTTCCAATTTACTGCGACAGCCAGATACTGTAAACAGATTTCTTCAGTGGGGTAAAAACATCAGAAGTAAGAGGGATAGAGGAGGGCGAGAGAAAGAGAGACAAACAGACTGACAGACAGACAGACAGAGACAAAGAGAGAGAGAGAGAGAGAGAGAGACAGACAGAGAGACAGAGATAGAGACAAAGAGAGAATAAATCATTTTATTAGAATATTGGAAAACAGAGAGGAGAATATGTTACTGAGATTGTGATCACTGCTAATAGTAATGCTTGTAATAATAAACTTCTAATATGTCACACGAAGAAAACAAAACGAGCAGGTTTTAATTAATTAACTTCAGCAATAAGTACACTAATTAGACGCAAGATGTTTTACATGTAGTCCGGCATTAGCAATCCTTTAGCGTTCCGAGATTATTTTTGAAAATTACACCTTAGTACATAAAACAGATGTTAACAGAATTATTGGTGTCAAATTGTTTTTACGAATTGATTGCTTCAGAATAATAGCCATGTTACAGTTCGTTGAAGACATCATCTATATTCTATGTTTTTTTTTTATTTTGTGATAACCAAAGAAACCGTGAGAATCTCAGAAGTCAACTATTGTTATCAGGTTATCCCTGATGGAGCAGATTTATATTTTATACTGTTCAAGTACATACTATCTACATTTTTGTGTAACCAGTATTACATTGTTCACCGCCTTTCAATGTCTAAGGTGCATATGTGTAATAAGAGAGAAATTTGACTGATGTATCTGGCAGGTTGAGTGGTAGAGTATCTCCGATGGATCAACAACTAATTGGACAGGTAAAAAGTTCTCGAGGTTTCCTGGTGAAGATATGATTTTAGAGCATTGTCTTGTTTGGGTAAAATGGTGGTGTGAGAGAATTTATTGGAAGAGCTAACTTATAAGCTAAGATGGAGGAAAAAATTATTGTTCCAACAGTACAAAAGATCAAAGAGAAACACAGCGGCTTCGTAAATGGTTGTCGTGAGTTGATGACTAAAGACTTACAAATCAGGCAGATTAGCGTTTGGAGACGGACTGCTATGCTCTACTTGGGCACGGTAATGGCATAATTTGTTGCTAGTGTTATTGTTCTTTAGTCTCAGGTCGGCACTGGTCGAGAAGATCTATGATCAAAGTTATGCTAACCATTATCATTCAGTCTTTCTACGGCCATTATTTTTAGGACTAGATTATCGAAAGTGATTTTCTGGATTCTTTTAAAGGAAACAACGTGATATTTGGAGTGATTTGGTTGTTATAGTAGTAGGTCGAACAGTTTCTTGTGAAATTTGTAAAGCGAATTGTTAAAATGGTTCTCTAATCTCGTGGAGATTTTTATTTCTTTACAGAATTTGCTTCATTTAAATAAGACTATGTACTTTAACGAGAAACTATACTTCCTGCACAAGCTTCAAATATATTACAAATGAACTAGTCTTGTGTACTTATTTTCATAAGTAGATTATAACAAATAAATTGTAAGTTAATATAGACATCACTATTTGCACTCATTCCAAGGGTTTCGATAATTACAAGCCTCGAGTTAGAAGAAATATAACTTCCTCGGAGACTTTTCTTTCTCTCTCTCTCTTAGTAAATTCTGATTGTGTGAAGAATACACATTTATTAATATCGGAAAAATTTCGTAGATCATATGAAGCTGCAGAAAAATGAAGACATGGTAATGTGTTTAAGAAGTTTGCTTCGCAACAACGTTGTTCCGTGTTCGAACTGACTTTACAGAACCTTGGGCAAATAACTTCCACAATAATTTTCAGTTGACCAAAACCTTGTGAATGGAATTTGATAGACGTAAACTGTGTGGAAGCCTATAATATTGTGTTGACTTTTCATTCCTCCAGCGTTGATAAAACGTAATTTGTTTTTATTTAACCTTATGGTAGCCTTGTTTTCGCAACTCTATGACAAAAACCGTTCTAACCATGACTATCTAACCTTCAGAAGAAAACTTCTTTATCTAAATTTACAATACCGATTTTTATGATGGTAAAGTGTGACTGAAGAGAGAATAAGTTGCTATTTCTAGAGAGTGGGAACCCATGTAGAGAATCCCTCTTTATCAAATATAAGAGCTGCGAATGGTGGGTGCTTCATTTAATCGATATAGCCTTCCGCTGTCATACTTAACCTCATGACAATTTTAAAATATACTAACAATAATGGGCAGATATCTTATGATACACTTGAAAAAAGATCGAACGATCTCTACTTGCCACTCAACATTGGTTATCATATCTACCGAATATTATAAAAGTAATAGATAGATAGATAGATAGATAGATAGATAGATAGATAGATAGATAGATAGATAGATAGATAGATATAGAGGGATAAAACCCTATAAGTACCCTTGAGAATGAATCCAAGAGGAGGTGACTACTTATCTTCGAAATGGAGGAAGCATATCAAAAATAGGTTGGTTTCTTGATGCTTTACACTAAGTGAAACTACTTTCGTCAATAAACTTTGTATTTAAACACGTCATCATTCAATATGATATTAATAGAAAAGTTAATATTCTGCATCAGATATTAAGAGGGACTGTAAAGATGTACAACAAGCTCGGCTTACATATTAATTTCATAGTAGATATCTTATGTCACTACTTCAACGTATATTGGAAGGATAATTCATATTATATATTTTCAGTTGGTTTCTTCTAATTTTCCCTTATTCGGATTGTTCAAGCATTTACTCAATCATATCCACATGATAATATCTACAATTCTCATTTACAAAATTCTAATTTTATAGAATAATGACCCTTTGTTGCTTACGGATGAGACTTTTACTCTGCACTCTAGACACGTCTAATATAACGATGTACAAACATAAACAAACCAATATATCAATATCTGGGTTTGTGTGTGTGAAAGAGAGAGAGAGAGAGAGAGAGAGAAGGAGAGAGAGAGAAAGGGAGAGATAGAGTGACAAAGACAGAGAGAATATGTATCTGTAAATCATTACTGATCTACTACAAGGGGTCTGAAGCGGTAAACTGCGGTGAACTGGTGCACCGCAAGAGATATCTAGATACAATCTTGATTTTTCAAAAAATATAATTTAACCCTTTAACATTCAGATTTCTTTGTCAAAAATAATGCTTATTTATTCGCTCGTAACTTCAAGATTTCGATGATGTGATTGTTTATTTTGAAGAATGACATAGTAGGTTAGATGTGAGAGATCAGATCTGGCCAATCTAAACATAAAACAGGTAGAATATTTGGGTCATGTATAGCCGCTTTAAATTCTAAAGAGTTAAGGCCAACCCAAATGTTTGAATGTTCGTTTGAAAAAACGTGTTATTCGTATTTTTGTTAAACATAGATTCAGGGTCAAGGTTTTCTAAATTTCTAAATTTTCAAATTCAAAGCATATCTATTGCAATTTTTCAGTCGCTGCACTGCAGCCAAGCTGGGGAAGAGCTTTGAAAGGTTTCAGTTGAACACATTGAGCCAAGTGCTTATGTTCTTGTTTTATTTTAATCTAGAGCTCATTCTGTTAGTGTCTTTTGCCACTTTGCAAGGTTACAGAGACGTAAGCAAACCGACACCAGCTATCAAGTGGTAGTAGTTACCAAACACAGACACAATCACACAACACACACACACACACACACACACACACACACACACACACACACACACACACACACACACACACATACATACATGCACGCACATACTCGTAACCGGGGTTACAAACACTTTCCGCAACCAAATTCACTCACAAGGTGTTGATCGGTCTGAGGCTATAGAAAAAATCATTTGCCCAAGGTGCTTCGCAATGGAACTGAACCTGAAGCCACGTGACTGCAAAGATATCCTAACCACTCAGCTATGTCCACAGTTTTCTTGCTTTTTTTTTTCGCAATTTTCCATACGAAATGCACCGGTAGTTTCGTTTGATCGTCAGCGAACCACAGGGACAAAAAGATGTGAGATTCATTATTCTACTTAGAGCCCATAGATTACACCGGTTTGTATCGAGTGAAGACGGCATTAAGTATGTGTGCTCAGCAGAACAATGGATTATGTTGAGTGAACTGGCTAGAACACTAGGATAACATTCCCAAAAGTTTGTATATCTGTGGATGAAGAAGTGATAAAGAGAAATGTATAGATTGTTTCTCTTAATAAGTATATCAAATCTAATAATTTCCCAACTGAATCAGTATGTCGTATAATTTGAAGACGTGGAAATATATTTTCATTGCTGCCTACCTAAGGTGATGAGCTTACAGAATCGTGAGTATGCCGGGCAAACAACTTCGAGGCATTTCGCCCGTCTTTATGTTCTGGGTTCAAATACCGCCGGGACTGACTTTGCCGTTCATCTTTTCTGGGTTCATAAACTAAGTACCATTTGAGCACTGGGGTCGATGTAATCGACTTAGCCCCTCCCTTCAAAATTTCTGGCCTTGTGCTAAAATTTGAAACCATTATTATTTACCTAATTATTGATGGTAATAATGAGTGGTAATTAAATATCTGTGTTCCGATAAGAATTCAAGTCTCTTTTGTTACTCGCCTAGAAGATCATGCCGGGAAAGATTAGATTTAAAGTTTAGAGAGAAAAATTCGAATTACGAATGAACGATTACACAATGTTATATGTAATGAGGACTTCGCACTTATTTGTACTTCGTAAGTCAAACATATCACACACAAACAGACACAAGCCTGGCTGTGTAATTGAGAAGCTTGCTTTGAAACCATGCAGGCTTGGATTCAGTCCTACAGCACGACACCTTGG
Organism: Octopus bimaculoides; assembly: GCF_001194135.2. Lineage (NCBI taxonomy): Eukaryota > Metazoa > Mollusca > Cephalopoda > Octopoda > Octopodidae > Octopus > Octopus bimaculoides. The sequence continues at coordinate 114,337,552 of NC_068982.1, forward strand.
GCAAGTGTCTTCTAATATAACTCCGGACCGACCAATGTCTGGTGAGTGAATTTCATAGACAGAAACTGAAAAAAAACCCGTCATACATGTATGTGCCCCTGTGTGTGTGTGTGTGTGTGTGTGTGTGTGTGTGTGTGTGTGTGTGTGTGTGTGTGTGTGTGTGTGTGTGTGTGTGCGTGTGTTTGTGCGTATGCGCACATGTTTGTGTGTGTATGTGTGTGTGCGTGTACTTGTGTGTGTATGTGTGTGTGTATGTATGTGCTATATGTATTTATCTGTGTGAATGTATCTTTGTGTTTGTGTTTGTCCCCCACCACTGCTTGATAACCGATGTTGACTTGTTTATATCTCTGTAACCTGAAATGTTCTATGAGTCTCTTTTGAGATCAAAGAATAAGTACGAAACTTTAAAAAAAAGTGAGTGCGGGCATTGTTTTCTTCAACTAACCCTCCACAAACCAGTACCACACCAGGCCGCAGTCCAATGACTAACAAAAGTAAAAGATAAAAGAGAAAGGATATAAAAGATGCCTCTATGCATACATGTAGATAGACAGACTGACATATACTCTGAGGCAGACGTAACTCTGAACGAAACTGTTCGTTGAAACTGAAAGAATTCCATCGTGGAAGAGTAAATTGTAGCTACATCAGAAGACACAAAATTGTTATATTCACGCGTATACTTCTAAATACGACCGTTTATTAAGGTATGTTAAAATAGTTTGTTGTATTTCTGTGATTTCGCCACTTATGTAGTTGAGATGCTGAGGAATTTTGCTAGTGACTAACAACTCTCAAACGCGACGAAAATCCTGTTACCATTTCATTTCATAATATATTGTACAGTTTGGAAATAAAAGAAAAGTCAATATAACGACTTTGTGTGTTCTTAAATGGTTAAACTGGCTCTTCGACGAAAATTATATGCATACATACATACATACATACATACATACATATAAATATATACATTTATGCATACATGTACATATATACATGTGCGCGTGTATGTGTGTGTGAGTGTGTGCTTGTGTGTGTGTATGTGTGAGTGTGCGTGCGTGTGTGTGTGTGTGTGTGTGTGTGTGTGCCTGCACATTACTTCCATTCTCAGATGGAATGGTCTCTAGTTAATTGGAAAACGTATGAACGTCAGAAATCAAAATTTTTTTGTTTGTTTCATTGAGTTTCTTTTAGTTTCTTTATTTTCTAATTTATTTTTTATTATTTTTTGCATACAATAATTTCGTTTAAAATCTATAGACGTGGTCTTTCTTCCCCTTATACTTCCTTCA
>NC_068982.1:114340175-114343922 GCF_001194135.2 Octopus bimaculoides
ATATACGTACATGCATGTAAATATTATGCATATATGTTCATGATCTTCGTAATATAGAACAATAACTGCCCGAGTCACACACTGTCAGACTTCAAAAAGATCCAACAGTTGCAAGATATGCAATCTGAGAGTTGGATAGCTGTTTAATAAATTGATTCTTTTGTTCATTTCCTGGTATGGTGGGTCAATGGAATGAATGCTAAAAAATAGCAACAACAAAGTTTGAAAAATTAGTATTAGCTTTAAAGCAATAATTGTAATTGTTGCAGCAGATCGATAGTATTAATACACTGGCTGTTCGTCTGCGGTATCTCAGAGTTATATTGTATGCATAAAGAAAGATTCATAGACTGGTGGAATGGGGAGTAATACATATGTTACGGTCATTTCTGCAGTAACCATTTTTCATACAAGAATGCATACGCCTTCACTCATATAGGAGTATATGAATAATCGCATCGCATAACTACACAACACAAATGCAGCTGCATACACGCTTACTCTCTCGCTCTCTCTTTTTCTCCCACCCCTCCAACACACATATATAAGTGCACGCACAGTCGAAAGCATGTTAGAGATATATTTAGATTTATGTGCACGCAATAGAGAACTATACATACATATTCCCGTAATTATAGACAAGCACATTTAGAAATGGGAAAATTTAGATGAAAGAATATAGTAACTATTTCTTTAAACATACACTCGTATAAATAAATACAAATTCTTTTTCTAAAAATTGAGCTCAATTTATTAACGGAGGCAAGCTGGTTGAGGCTGCTAATTTTTCTACATATATAACAAATACCAGGAAATTATGTGATTGTGTTAAAATTTGTTGTACATGTAAGTATTTATACGTGGTCATGGAGTAGTTTTGTGTTGTTCATTTTGCTTTTAACCACAAGTCAGCCTTGATCGAACAGATTTATAATGAAAGGTGATCCCGTTAGAACCATCCATTCTTGATATAATCAAAGACAATAGTGTCCGATATGTACGAGAGTGGGCTGAAAAGTTCATAGGCTGACCATAAAGGAATGATGCTAGAGCTGTAAACTCTTGCATGCATTAATTTCATCTCTACTTATTAATACCTGCAGCGTTTCTTTCCGAGTAAAGTGACATCTGACAGTTCAAAGAAGACTTTGAAAGTGACTAGTAGCGACTTCTCATGAAAATCGACAAAATTTGTCATCGTGTTATTATGAAGTACTAGTAGAAAAGGGGTTTATCCCCCTACGACATTCATGCTGACATGGTTGATACATTAGAGTATGATGCTCCAGATTTATCAACACTGTAAAAAAAACTGGATAACTAAATTTAGGAAGGGAATAGAGAGTGTGGACATTCTATATCTGCCACCAACGAAAACACTAATCGTGTTCAACATATGGTGATAGATGATAGGCGAATGAGTATAAATCAAACAGCCAATGTTTTTAGCATGTCCCGTGAAAGAGTTGAGAATATTTTGCACAATGTACTTGGCATAACGAAGATTTCTGTTCAGTGGGGTTTCACATCTTCAAGATCTGATCAGAAGCGCACCAACCTGATCGCATCACGGGAAAATCTGACAGTTTTTGAGGCAGATCCAGCTAATTTGCTTGAACGTTTCTTCACCCAATTTGAGTGAAGGGTTCCTCACTTTGAGCCAAAGACCAAGAGACAATCCACCGCACCTGCTCCAAAGAAGGGCAAGGTCATTTCATATGTAGGAAAATTGATGGCCTCAGGTTTTGGAATGCAAAAGGCATTGCATTTATTGATTATCCTCAAAAAGACCATACCATCCATGAAGAGTATTATGCCAACTTGCTAAAGTAGTTGTGAAAGGCTATCAAGATCAAACGCCCAGGAAAACTGACGAAAGGAGGGAAGAAAACAACACCTATAACCACCGGAATTCGTATAAAAGACATGAACCTTCCTCGTGCCTACATGGGAACCAGAACCCCGCAATCAGAAAATGGAAACACAGTAACACAATTCCTTTTTTAAGGAGAACATACCAAAATCACACACCAGACCCGATAAAACAAAATTTAAATGAACACACAGAACATATAGACCCGAAGATCATAAATTTGTCAAATAGAAACCTCAACAAGAATGAGATGAACCTCCTATTAAAAGGTTTCTAGCTTACCCTGACACCCAACATTAATCTCATTGAACTGAAATCTGATATTGAACATTACAACTGCCACCTCCGACTTATAGAATTCTTCAGCTGTAAGGATTTAAATGATGAATCAATGGTCAAAAGTAAATCCCACTTCACCCTACAAGGGAAAGGAGAAATATTTAGACGCGTATATAGACACGATTTCAAAATTTCCCCTAAATACACACAGATGCAAACAAAACCTTCGTGAAGAAGAAAAGGAAGCCTTACAAACAATGAAACCTTACAAACATTGAAGAATCCTTAAGGAAGCTTATAAGGAAGGGGCGATAGTAATCATAGACAAGGACTATTATAAAGATAAAATATTGGAAATGTTAGTAAACCAAACCTACTAAAAGGAAGAACCAAGACACCCAGAAAAACAATAATGAATAAAATCAGAAGACTAATCAATGAATTCCAAGATTCCTTCACAGACAAGGAGAAAAATTATATATGCAACTCTGTAATCAAAGGGAGCAATTTCTGCGTATTGCCCAAAATCCACAAAAGCTCCGAAATACAAAGTGCCATAAATAAGCAGAAGAACCAGTACGTAAAAATACTAAGGCCTGCTGACCTCAAACAAAGACCAATAGTTGCTGGACCTCAAGCACCAAGACAACAACTAAGTCATTTTTTAGATATACTCCTAAAACCTTTGTACCATTTAATAACCAGTTATGTACGGAATGGCATAGATTTCATCCAGCACATCCCTCCCACTGTCGCAGGAAGTACTATACTTATAGGTTTTAAGGTTACTAATTTCTGTACTAACATAGCTTAGACTTTAGACCTAGAAGCAATCAAATACTTGGTAGAAGCATAGAGGACGGATACATAAACGCTTCAAGACTGGCTTCATCACCAAAGCCACACGCCTAGTACTCGAAGAAAATATCTCTAGATTCCACAATGAAACATATCGACAGATAAAAGGCACGGCTATGGGAGATTTTGGAGAGAATGTTTTGGTATTGCAGATTGTTCCATGCACATTTGTAAAAGGGAAAATTTTGAATTTTCCGTCGTTGCATATTTCCAGATGCTTACTTAATGGGATCTTGCGTAATTCCTCTTGTCGGATAACCCCATTTCAGTATAATGGTAAATGACTAAATAAATAAATAATGGTGAATACGAAGGGCGACCCTACTTCTCCTCTCTCTCTCTCTCTCTCTCTCCCTCTCTCTACCTATTTATCTACCTGCCCTACTATCTATCTATCAACCTATCTACATGTCTATCTTTCTATATATTTATCTCCATTGTCATAGAACCTCACCTAAAAAAAACAAAAACGATGTCCTCTTCTAAACAAAACCCCCCAAAAACATTTGTTTTATATAAATGAACAAACTATTTGTACATTCACAAAATACTATTTGATAAGTTCAAGAAACGAACGAAAGCGTTAATAATAATGAACGAATAAAAAGATTTTTTTTCAAAATTCTGGCGACCTTTTTTCTCAATATTCAATATCCGTATACAACACATAACACTTTATACAGATGTGTGTGTGTGTGTGTGTGTGTGTGTGTGTGTGTGTGTGTGTGTGTGTGTGT
>NC_068982.1:114344339-114344918 GCF_001194135.2 Octopus bimaculoides
TGTGTGTGTGTGTGCGCGTGTGTATGTTCATCCATTCGTTTTGCAAGATTCCTGATGTCAAATCGTGTGTTGAAACAGATATTTTTGTATTTCGGGATGGTCATTTTATTTATTATTATTTTTACCTTTTTTGCCAAATAAATACACGCACTATATTATTGTGTTGTAGTTGAGAATCTTTGTGTCATTATTGTTGTCATGTTTATTCAGGTTCCAACGAATTTTTGCGAATGCTTTTTCTACTTCGAAGAGAGAACGTATTATATTTACCTTTCTTTATACGGTGAACTTCGGTGGTAGTCGGAGTGTGGACCGTTCTTCCGAGGTGATTGTTGTATCTCAATAGATGTTCACATTATTGTCCCTGCAGAATTCAGCCGTTAGTGAGGTGTCTGTCATATATATCCCATCAATCTTATCCGAGTACTTCCGTTTTTCTTCCTACTTTATATAGTACGCTTTGTTTTTATTTGGCAAAAAAAAAATAATAATGAATTAAGTGCTTATCTCGAAATACATCAATATAAATATATGTATATATATATATGTGTGTGTGTGTGTGTGTGTGTGTGTGTGTGT
>NC_068982.1:114345879-114348511 GCF_001194135.2 Octopus bimaculoides
TATATATATAACAATACAGGAGGTCTATTTCCATTGGTATGTATATACAAAGACACGTGACGAACCCGCATATTATTTCTTATTATCCTCTGTCCTCAGCTAGCTCCTTATTCTGAAGCATATGTATATTGAGTCCTAACACCAGATTATTAGTGTCGCTATGCCTAAGTGAAATATTGAAATATAATACACACGCATAATATAATACACACATATCGACGGAGAAAGAGAGAGAATGAGAGAGTGAGTGAGAGAGATCTATGGAGAACGAGAAGAAATTACTTTTAGTATACAATATACAACTATTATTCTTCATAAACATTTCTAAGTGGCATTTTAGATTTCCTTTGGCATATTTATCCAAGATTAATCTCACCTCTATGCGTTAGCATTAGTAAAGATCTAATTTAAAATGTTATTACCAACGTGTCAGAAGCTAACAGATTTATGGTTTCGATGAAAGACCTAAACTACCGCACAACTAATAAATTATACAAAGTATTAATGTGTGTCCCTGTGTGTGCGCGTATGTGTCTGCTTTGTTTTTGCTTTATTTAAAGAAAACAATATTCGTTTTATAAGCAGATGGAAAAATATATTATTCAGATGATTTCCTCAGATATTTGCAGGAAGTGTCCACACAGGCATTTAAGACGACAGCAAATGTATACACCATTTCCAAAGAGTACTGTGGAGGTATTTTCCTGAATGCAGTACGGCAAGACGTAGGATTTATATAGACGTCTCACTTCAATCTTCTCGTAGCTTTGGGCCGCTTTGTTTTCGATCATTGTGTATCCAATTACTATTTATAGAAACTTATCATAGGAAGCTGTCTTTAAATATTGGTTGAATGAAGTTGCAAAATCATCTAAAATTATTGTAATGTTACTGCAAGATGACTATATGTGATTTTTATATATATATATATATATATATTGATATATTTAAGATTCATTCATAAGTATCAGATTCATTGTTTATGTCATATAGACATTGGTTATTTTCTCGACACTCATATTTCTGTTGGAAAACACTCTCAATCAATAAATTATTCAATTAGACAAATTTAGACGTGCCTTGTAAAGGCCCACATGTATTTGATTACTTCAAATTTATCCAAACACCACGCGCGCATGCACACACACACACACACTCATAAACACAAGCACACATACACACACGCGTGTATATATATCTTTCATCTTTTACTTGTTTCAGTCATTAGACTGTGGCCATGCTGTGTTACCGCCTTGAAGAATCGATCCCAGTGCTTACTTTATTTTTTTTTTCTTTGTTAGGCCTAGTGCTTATTCTATCGTCCCTTTTGCTGAACCGTTAAAATACGTGGACGGAGACACACCGGTATCGACTGTGAAGTGGTGGTGGTGGTGGTGGGGACAAACACAGATATATACATCAGATATATATATATATATATATACGACGAGCTTCTTTCAGTTTCCGTCTACCAAATTCACTCACAAGGCTTTGGCTGACTTGAGGCTATAGTGAGCGACAATTGTGCGAGGTACCACACAGTGGAACTAAACCCTGAGCCATGTGGTTGAGAAGCAAGCTTCTTACCACGGAGCCATGTCTGCACCTCTCTATATAATAATGTTCTTTTTCATATTCAGTTATAATAAAAACAATTTTACATTAATCTGAAGGATTACTCCATACTTTTGTAGAGTACAAATTTATTATTCTTTAAAAATAGCATTGGCAGTGACTTCGAATTTTCGGCCAGCTAAACTATCCTTGGACTATGATGCATTTGAGTTAATCCTGGCTTTATATAATTTCTGTTGAGATAGGTTGTGATGGAGAGGTGTTATGGAGAAATTTGCATTGATTAAATTAGGGGTTATCTTACAGTTCAGAATTTATTCATGCGTACAGAACTTTGTAAAAAGGCGCTTATATTTAGGCGTGTCATCTATAGGTCACGAGATAGTTTCTTTAGGAGTTAGCAAAAGAAAGTAGGTTGGAGGAATTTGTGAACTCTTAAAAATTCAATTACAAAAGTAGCTGACACACCTAATTGTAAAAGTCTTAAATGCTGGCTTACACTTTGAACTTTAACTTTTACATTCCCAAAGCATAGGATTAAGTCCAATAGAACCCACAATAATGAAAATTTGAGACATATCTGCTGACCAACATATTCCTGTTACCTACCTACATTCTTTTGTGAGTCACTAAAAAACCAATTCCATGACCTGAAGCTGACACTCCTATATATACACACCTGTTTACAAAGTTCAACTCGCATGAATAAATTCTGAACACTAACATAACTCCAAATTTAATCAATAAAAAATTTCTACACAACACCTCTCCATTTCAACCTACCCTACGACTTAATTACCATTCAAAAGAACTCCATCTACCCGAAGAAATTTTATCGCCACAGTCCGAAGGTGGCTTAGCTGACTGAAACTTCCAAGTCACTGTCAATACTATTCTTGTTAAAGAACAATAAAATTCGGAGAGAGAGAGACAGAGAGAGACACAGAGAGAGAGAGAGACAGAGAGAGAGAGAGAGAGAGAGAGACAGAGAGACAGAGAGAGAGACAGAGAGACAGAGAGAGACAGAGACAGAGACAGAGACAGACAGACAGACAGA
>NC_068982.1:114349039-114350884 GCF_001194135.2 Octopus bimaculoides
AGAGAGAGAGAGAGAGAAAAGAGAGAGAAAAGAGAGAGAGAGAGAAAAGAGAGAGAAAAGAGAGAGAGAGAGAAAAGAGAGAGAAAAGAGAGAGAGAGAGAGAAAAGAGAGAGAAAAGAGAGAGAGAGAATATTCAACTGTGGACAAATCAAACTGAAATCCATTGTGTCGCACATATGGAAGTACACAATGCATAATACCGAGGATACATTCTTGTGTTTCTGCGTGATGCACGTGTGTAAAATAACACTGACGCTATGCCCATCATCATCTGGACAGATACAACGCCATTTCTTCAAAGGTACCAGTTTACACACCGACATCTATGCCAAAAACATACCATGTGTTACAAATTTTGTTGCGTAGAAAAGTGTTCTTATTGTATCCATTGAGTCTGTACTTACACAAATCTCTTACTGCGTAATTTAAATTATTTACCCTAAGTTGTTGATCGATATCGTACAGAACCTACAGACCAGAGACTATTTCTCCGAAGAAAATGTTTCGGATGTGTTTACGATATCTCGTTGTATATAAACAGGTGTATATAAACAGGTGCATTTGAAGAAAGGAATCTTTAGTTGCTTGGCTGGTGACGGGTATACCACATATGCTATTGCACACACACAGGTATGTCGCAGAGACACAAGTCGGTGTTACGGAGTAATACATACATAAATACATATATGCTTGCGTGCGTGTATGTATGTATGAAAGCGTGTATGTACAGTATATGTATATGCATGTAAAATATATATGCGCGCGCATGCGTGTGTAGGCTTGTATGTGTGTGCGTATGTATATATATATATATATATATATATATATGAGATAGATAGGTAGTTAAGAGGGCGAGCTGGCAGAAACGTTAGCACGCCGGACGAAATGCTTAGCGGTATTTCGTCTGCCGTTACGTTCTGAGTTCAAATTCCGCCGAGGTCGACTTTGCCTTTGATCCTTTCGGGGTCGATAAATTAAGTACCAGTTACGCACTCGGGTCGATTTAATCAACTTAATCCGTTTGTCTGTCCATGTTTGTCCTCTCTACGTTTAGCCCCTTGTGGTCAATAAAGAAATAAGATAGATAGATAGATGTGTGTGCACGAGTTTGTGTGTGTTTGTGTGTGTGTGTGTGTAACACTTCAGATCTCTGCTTTTAGCATTACATTTCATTTATTTCAGAAAATATTCTTACAAAGACTAAATGTCATTCTGATATCAGAATTCCCCAGGAAGCTGCATTTAACTTTTCTGCATTATTTCTTTCGAATGAATTGTACGTCTTTTACACGACTACTTTCTGGTTCTTTAACAACCTTTCAACAGTAGACACTTCACTCATATTTATTTTACGCAATACATTCTAGCTATTCAAATAAATTTATGAAGAGCTTAGGGGATCTATATTGAGAGATCATTTATGTATAAAATAGTCTTACTATGACTCATCACACAATAGCTTCACATGTTAAAAAGTTACTTTATCATTCTGTATCGTGAGCGTTTAAATATACTACAGAAAGATGGAACGATATTAGTTTAAAAGAGAAAGCAATATATAATGCTTAACAGTGTTATTGTATTCACAGAGTTCGTGCGATTATGATGAGTGTATGTCTGTGTGCATACATATGTACGACTATTTACTGATACAGTGTTTTGTGTATACCAAATGATATCGAAAGCAGCAGCGTTTTAATTTCAGCAACATCGACTGTAGGGAATATAGTATTTCTAATAACGCTTGGTTGCTGAGGGACAAGGAATTGTAGAGTTGGAAAGACAAATGAGAAAGATAATTTAAGCGATGTACGTTATTATTATTATTATTTTCTGGGGGGGGGG
>NC_068982.1:114351498-114352365 GCF_001194135.2 Octopus bimaculoides
TGTGTGTGTGTGTGTGTGTGTGTAAATATGTGTGTATGTGTGTGTGCACACACCTATCTATCTATATATATATATATAAATATATATGTATAAATATGTGTGTGTATATATATATACATGTATATATATATACATATATATCGTGGTGGAGTTAAGCTAGAGTCTAGCAATCTTTTCTCATCTAACATGCTACAACAACCTTCCAAACAATCCAGAGAATACTGTGGTGTACAACATAGAACAATTTCGAGTTAAAATTGAGTAGTTGTAGAACTGGGGCTAACTATAATCAGTTAGGTTAGGTAGAGCACAGTAGATATTGATTTTTAACAGATCATACATACTTGGAGAAAACAGACAGAACTTGGTTTCTTTTTCAATATTTAGTGGGAAGAAAAAGAGACCACGAAGGAGCCTTTAAATTGTTTCTTGACTGGCATAAAATAGCAGTGAAATTATGCGATGCTCTCTTAAAATAAGAATGACACATTGTAAACTTAATTAGACAATACGACGGTAAAGTCACGATTGCAACACCTTTAATTTTAGGTCTGTCCTATCGAGGTACGCATGATGTGAAACAACTACGGTTTTACGATTGAGATGACGAGCGTGATCAAGATGTATCAGGTACACTTTATTTAGATGGTATGAAACGTCTTAGTTCAGAGAGTGGAGTCGTTTTAGTAAACTAACTCTAGAAAAGACAGAGAGAGAACAATCCTCTATTAGCTGGTATAATAGTGTTTTTGGCAAGGAAGCTTTTACCAATCAATCTTTATGTTTAGATGTAGTCTATGATGTTTCTGTGCATGTTGTAGAATCCTCCTCTATTTCTCTCTCTCTCTCTCTCTCTCTCTCTCTCTC
>NC_068982.1:114352375-114354963 GCF_001194135.2 Octopus bimaculoides
ATATATATATATATATATATATATATATATATACGCACAAAGTTCAAATAAGTTATCATTATCTTTAAAAACTTAATAATAAAGTGACCAGCAAACACAATCCAAATATGCAAAATATATATTAAAAGTCAAGGTACAATATGCACCTGTTTGCTTGAAAAGAGAGTTAAAACTATCCAAAACATTGATGACCTTGAAGTGTTGGCCCGACAGAGAAAGCGAAATCAATTGATACTAGAATGTCTGCACGCCTATTTGTATTTTTATAAATGGAAAGACTATTTCTAAATATATTTGCTATATTCTCTGTGCGTGTTTCTCATATATATATGAGAAATACTAGATTCTTTTGTTGTTTTTAGTAACTTCGAGCGTTTAGTTTTGTCATACGAGAACAGGTGTGTGTTAGGAAGACTGTTTCCTTCACATCTGCTGTGATAATTGTTTCCAAAGCCTCTGTTCATGAAAACAATGCAAAACTACATAATGTGCCAGGCAAGACAAAGTAACAGTGTTTCTGTGTTTATGTACCTCTCACTAGTACTCCTACGCAGATACGCCGCGACACGACTTTCACTCTCTCTACATCTCTTTTCTTCACCCGTTTGTATTTCGGACACGGGGATATTTTCTTCATGCATTATTATTGAGGGCGACATCTGGAAATTAATCTGGAATTTGGGCAAAGGTTCGATATGAAATGGCAACGTTAATCCAGTACACAGGAACACCGACCTTTATACATATGAATGTGTGTGAATATAAGACTAAGCGCGCGCGCGTGTATGTGTGTGTGTGTGTGTGTGGTGTCGTGTTGCTATCTTTTAACTGTAAGAAGGCATTATTTAGCAAGACTGATCATTATCCAATCAGGGTCATCCGTCTTTTGTGAGGAAGCTAAGATTACACTGACCAAAATGTTTTTCTCCATTTCAGACGCCAGCATGTGATCTGAAACAATTTCGACTATTATTTCTTTTAGGTCTATCGACCAAGTAGATGCTCTCCCATTGGTTGGTTTTTGTATTTTAGTGTAGTGTAGAATAACATTGACTGAATCAGCAGTCATTTCACACTAAACTTTCACACTGTGGAGCAATTAAAAATGTGATTTAAGTTGAAAATACAAATATGAGCTGAAGGTATTTCTTTTTATATATTAAATATCTTTTGGTTTGTGGAAATTTCCGATATTTACTGATAAATTGCCTTTAATGATAACATTATTGACGAAATGGTAATTTTTTTTTTTTTTAATGATGGATTCTCAAATCAATCTAGTTAATTTTCCTTCAAATGGCAGTTTTCGCTCCAGTACGTCCAATCCTAGGATAAATTATTTCAGAGAAATGAGCAGCAATCACATGCAATATGTGATAAATAATTTCTTAAGTATCACACGACAAATTTTATGATACGTTTGCTACATGCTCAACATAGAAACGAACTATTCAGCTTATTTTTAAAGTTCTTTTGGCTTCCTATTTAACATAACGTTGCTTTATAAGTCTTACTATGATGAGTGCAAGAATGGCTATAGGGACAACAGCTTCCCTTTGCAACTACTGGATTCCTGGTTCGATCGTAATGGGCAGCAACTTTGGCAGGTCTCTTTTACCGTAGCTTCGAGTCGACTAAAACCATCTAATTAAAATTTAATAAGCACGAACTTTGTAAAAGTCTGTCGGAGTGATTATAACAGATTTTCTTATTGAGTGATAAATCTAATGTTTCGCCCGTTTAAACACGACCTAGCCTAAGGGCAATTTCAGTGGAGTTATTCCTTTTATAAGCAACCGAATCAGTTCTAAGGTCTGATGATATTTTTTTCTCTTTCTTCTACAGTCTCAGAGTCCCTAATGAAGGTCTTAGGCGCTGATCATCCACCTCTGGCAATGCCAATTAAAAACTAGTGAAAATCTTGCATGTCAAAGAGACGTCAGTCTTATTGCTCTTCTTTGTAGTATTCTTTTCTCACAGAAATCCCAAGGCAAGATCTATAATAATGATGAGGAGGAGGAGAAGGAGGAGGAGGATAATGGCTTCAAATTTTGCTACAAGGTGGACAAGTCCGAGAGAGGATGCTAGTCGATTAAATCGACTCCAGTGCTCAACTGGTACTTATTTCGTTGAGCTCTAAATGACGAAAGGCAAAGTCAACCTCTACAGAATTTGAACTCACAACGTAAAGACGGACGAAATGCTGCTAAACATTTTTTCCGGCATCGTAACGATTCTGCCAGCTCGCCACCTTACTACAACTAATAATAACGATAATAATAATAATAATAATTATTATTATTATTATTATTATTATTATTATTATTATTATTATTATTATTATTATTCAGTAGTTTTATTTTTATGAGCGTGGTTTCACTTCACTACTGAGCGCAACTCTGTGTGCCTTGGGTATGTGCTGTGGTTTGCTGTGATACCCTTATGGTTACTATATTGAAAGTGTTTTGCGTAGGATGTGTGCAGTGCCCAGTAGTGCAATTTTCTGTATGTTATATATATTTGTAAGTCCTGGTGTTTTTGTTATGTATTTGTCTGAATATTTTTTTATTATACCTAAGGTACCTACT
>NC_068982.1:114355224-114359528 GCF_001194135.2 Octopus bimaculoides
TTGTGAATATATTCCTTCTTAGCCAGGACTGGGCAGCCAGAGATAATATGATTTATTGTTTCTTGTCCATCTCTACATAATCTGCAGTTACTTGTTATTTTTCTTTTCATTATGTGTTTTTGGTAATTTCTGGTGGGGAGGCTTTGATCTTGTGCTGCAATTAAAAATCCTTCAATCTCTGCTTTGAGTCCTGAGCTTCTCAACCATTGCTGGGATTTTGCTCTGTCTATTTCTTTTGCATTTAGTTTAGCCCAGTATTTGCCATGAAGGGGCTTTTCTTGCCATCGTTTTATCATGGTCCGTTGCTGTTCTAGTTTTGGTTTGGATTTCATTTGTTTTATAGCTTTTGTTGTTTCTTATTCATATTTGCTAGGTAGTATGATTTCTTGTTTGTATTTATCAGCTTTCTTAAATACTGAAAACAGTTTTTTCTTTTGCTCGTGTTTTGTGGCTATTTGTATTAGTTTTCTTTTCTTCTGAAGTAGGTATTTTTGCAGTCCTATGGTGGTTATTTTATAATAGTTTTCCAGCTGTATAAGGCTTCTACCACCTTCTATACGTTGTATATATAGCCTTTCTATGTCAGATTTTAGGTGGTGCATCCCAGATACTGACATTAATGTTCTTGTTTTCTTGTCTATTTTGGTTAGTTCATTTAATGTCCAGTTAAGGATATTGTAGCTGTCACTTATAACTGGGACGGCTAAAGTGTTAATACCTATTATCTTGTTGAGCTCTGTTTTCAGTATTGATCTAACTCGTCTATAGTATTCTTTCTTTATTTTCTCTTTCATTTGTGAGTGTTGTATCCTATCTATTATTATTATTATCATCATCATCATCACCATCATCATCATTATTATTATTATTATTATTATTATTATTATTATTGAATGAGAGAGCAGCGCATGCCATCGAACTGACACTAGAGTAAAATATACGAAGCCCAGTATACCCATCATGACTAACCGGTTGATAAAGGTACACCAAGCACATACATCCCAACCATATGTGCAGGACATGGTGATCTCATATCAAGATAAACAGCGCATGACTTCGATACATTAAGTACCAGTTGGACACTAGCGTAGATGTAATCGATTTAACTCCTCCCCTGAAACTGCTGGCTTTGTGCCAAAATTTGCCCTAAAAGTTTTGAGTTTGATCATATGTTGGAAATTATTTTATCTACCTTCAAGGCAGGAATTACTTTTCATATGTATAGAGTGAAAGATCATAAACAGAAGAGTACTAGTTGTTGACGGGAGTAAAGAAAATCAAACATTTTCGATATAGAGAACATTTTCAAACATAACAACAATAACATTAATAATTACGACAACAGCAACAGCAACAACCAGAACAATATAAGTATGATGATAAATATGATGCCAATGCAGGTATATTTGAAAATGGCCACTATATCAACAGTAACATTAGTACTACTGTGAAGAAAAGCAGAGAAAATAGATAATATATAATAGAGGAGCATGAAGGGTAACAGAGAATTTCACTCTATTGCCTCTTAAAAAGTTGCAGCAGCAGCAGCAGCAGCAGCAGCAGCAGCAGCAGTAGTAGTAGTAGTAGTAGTAGTAGTAGTAGTAGTAGTAGTAGTAGCAGCAGCAGTAGCAGAAGAAGCAGTAGTAGTAGTAGTAGTAGTAGTAGTAGTAGTAGTAGTAGTAGTAGTAGTAGTAGCAGCAGCAGCAGAAGCAGTAGTAGTAGTAGTAGTAGTAGTAGTAGTAGTAGTAGTAGTAGTAGTAGTAGCAGCAGCAGCAGCAGTAGCAATAGTAGTAGTAGTAGTAGTAGTAAAGATATACTTGTAAAAACAAACAAAAGTGAAATCTATTTAGCGTCAGGCTGAATAACTTTGTTTGACTGTCACCCATGCGTCTTCCTTTCATTAGTATAATTCAACGTATATACTTCTAAGAAATTCATCGAACGTTGAGATAATTGGTATTGGCGTATGCGCAACAAATTTCCCAGTTCTCTAAAGAATTTCAAACCATATTTACGTTAATTTTGCATGAAAAATATTATTCCCTCAAAACTAGTCACTTCTATCAAAACTAATAAAAGTGTGTATACGTAAGTATCAATACTGTGCGATTAGATTTCGCCAATTAGAAATATATATTCAACAGAAATCGATTACTTGTCTTTAAAACACCTTTCAGATATGCGTTTAATCATATTTTTCAAAAGTTATTCTCAACGGTATATTAAATACCTGAGTACATCTGAAGTAGTTCAATCAACATCAGCATATTTTCATTTCAAAATACGCCACTTACAAATATGTAATATGGAAATAACGAGGACGCTTCTATATGATCACTTAATCGGTTAGAAACAATAGGTATATCTCCCTCATAGCATAACTTACAGCTTGAAAACTAAAAGGATTGTCTTGGATGTAGTTCTGAATAAGCAATGTTTGAAAGAAAGACACAACGAGCATAGCTGCGACGCCTTCGAACATAGATCCTCGAATCTGGGATGACGTGAAACAAAACAAGAACACATAATAATATTACTTGAGGGAAATATAACGAGAAATTCTTCTGAGTTGCTCATGCCCGATGCACCAATATGTTTCCATTACAAACAACTTATGTGCGTATATAGTTCCTTGTTAATTGATAACACTTAAAGAACCTGGATTTCGTTACTGAGACGTTTGCGGGTGTTTTCTAGGGAATTTCGTTATTCTGATTTGAAATATATTGTCTAAAATTATAACCACTAAATTTGACCTTACCCTATTCTTGAATTTCTGTAAATTTTTAACTTAAATCAAGTTCAAAACAATTCAGATTTGAAAATTGCACCTTGGCATTATTCCTTTGTCAACTATGGAAGGGCTCAACTATTCGATAATGCAGTTGCGTGATCTGTTGCCTGGATAACCAAAAGCCGTATAGCAATGTGCGTAGTTTAACCCTTTAGCATTCAAATTATTCTGTAAAACATAAAACTTATTCATTCAGATTGTTTTCAATTAATCATGCATTATCTTGTCGCTTGAGATTTCAATGAGGTGATTGTATTTTTTAGAATGACATTGTATGATATGTGTGAGAGGCCAAATCTAATAGTTTGAACATAAAACATGTAGAATAGTTTTACCGGATATGGCCGGTTTAAATACTAAAATGTTAAATGGGTTGAATAGGCAGCGTATTTTTTTTTTACAGAGAAAGTAGTGCGACTTATTTATACTCCCAGTATTTTTGTATCATATTGTTTTAATAAGGTGTCAACGAGTATATCGTAATGTCTTTTACTATGTGTATAGGAAGTACACGTCTCCACAACACCATCACAGAAATATAAATACATCAATGAATCAAATATGTCTGCACACACTGCATTTGCTATAATATTAGATATCAAGAGAAACTTTTGAAAGCATGTTTTCTGTACAAAGTGTAGTACAATATTAATAATTTGACTGAATAGAAAGATATTTCGTTCCCATGGTTTGGAATGAGTCTAAGTGTCAACACAATTATTGTCATCTCAGTATGATGAAGATACTTGGGCTGGGGTTAGTGGAAAATGACCCCAAGTATTCAGACTGAGAATCATTCTTCGGGTTTATAAAACTCAGTAACCAGTATATAGATTTAGACATGTGGCAAACAAACTGGCTTTGCTACTATTTTTTCGGGCACAATCACAATGTGAAGTATTTTGAGCAAGTGTCTTCTAAACAATACCTTGAGAGTTGAGTTTGATAGACAGAAACCATGGAGAATCTCGTTGCGTTTGTCTATATGTAGATGTGTCTGTATACTTGTGTATTCGCGTGTGACGAAAACATCGTACATATTACTAAGTCATACTTGCTTGTGAGTAACGAGTTTATATACATATATATATATATAAATTAGTGGTACAACACGGCACCAATATTCACTGGAAATAGCAGTCGATGCAATTACGATGCTATTGTAAAGCTTCACTGCGTATATACTGGCGAAAACTTGTGAGTGTAACAAACATGAAAAATTTGTCTTACCTCTAGGAAGAACATTCGATAAATGGACAACCCAGAATCGGATAATGCAGGACCGGTTTCTGACTTTTCAAATACGTTTGTCTCTGCCAGTATATATACGGAGTAGATGAAACAGGAACAACTGACGAAGGGGTATACTCTTTATGTTGCATGTATCGTTTCTCTGTTTGTTTTTTTCGTTGTTCGAAAAAAAAGCTCGTTTTCTATGTTTTTGCTTTTATGTTTTCGTTTCTCATTGTGTTCAACGTTTTTTTTGATGTCCTGTACCCATATATACATG
>NC_068982.1:114359860-114367500 GCF_001194135.2 Octopus bimaculoides
TATATATATATATATATATATATATATATATATATATATGAGAAAGAGGGATACACATACATACATGCGTACACACATGTATATATGCATATATATATGCATATATACACACGCGCACACATACACACACGCACGCACACACACACATATATACATGTATACAAAACATACATATATATATATAAACACACTCGTAAACATGCATTTATAGATAGATAGATAGATAGATAGATAGATAGATAGATAGATAGATAGATAGATAGATAGATAGATAGATAGATAACGAAAGAGAGAGTGCTTGACTTTCTTCAATATTTTCAAAAATCTATTCAGATACAAAAGTTTATGCGGCTACAACCGTTTATTAACGAATATATTTGAGCAGTTCCTTTATTTTTTTTTCCTCTCTTACGTCAGAAAATATTTTTCACACTTCTCGTAGATCCTATTATTATGATCAATTACGTTGATAAACATATTTCGTAGCAAAATTGTTAGCTTAGCATGATCATCACAAAGTTATTTTTACTTCCAGGACGTGTATAATAATTTGGATGAGTCCTGATGTTATTTCGATGATATTGGGCAGCTGAAGAGTTAATTCTCTGACTCAAGTATTATCTTCCTTCGCCGCTTTCTCTTTTCTGCTGCTAAAATCACCACAGCTTAATTAGAGGTTTCTTCTGGGTAAGTATTGTTGCACTGCAATTTGTCTGTTGAAAAGAGAAAAATCGAGCATGTGCATGATAATACAGCGTAGAAAAAGTCCATTATTTTTAACATATCTATTGATATTGTTATGTTAGTTAAAAGAAAAATAAACGAAAATTTGAAAATCTATTTTGTAGATAAAAGCAACGTTTCAGGGCAGCATTTTGCGTCTTAATCAACATGGTGTATACGTTTTGAAAATTGGTTAATATATTTAGACTTTACAACCTGAATATCTTCGCTGTATTCGGACAAGTCATTTGTTATACTACAAATCGAATGGGGGAAAAACGCATTCCTGACTAATATTATTCAAAGGAAATTACACGATCAATATAGCTTGTAGGAAATACTAATGCAATAATACAGTACACGAAGAAGAGTCCCAAAAGTAATTGGCCTATAGCCGATTACTATAAAGACTAGTATAAAATAAACATACCTAGAAAAAGATATCTTATGACGCATGGACAGCAGATTTGTCCAACTAGTGTATTTCATACCAATATTTTTAAAATGTTCATCGCTAACGATGATGTTAATACTCCGAAAAAATTTTTTTTTTATTAATTTTGACCATTGATACAAGACTGCTGTGCTTATGTTATGAAACAAGAAGATAATACTTTTTCAATCTCTTGAGGCCAACTGAAGAGATGAAATTCTTTTAATTTTATGCTTTTGCTCCCGAATATTATATCATTATCAACAACATATCTCAAACATTTGGACATGAAATAAAATATTCAACTATTTTTAATTGGCCACATCTTCTTACATGCATTTATCAACCGCGGAAGCGATGAAGTATAAGTCAACACTGTAGGGAAATTAGAAAACTGAAGGATAAAAGAAAATGATATTTTACGATATTTAACTGGATTCTCCACAACTCTGCCAGTCGCGCGTATTTAAAACATATTGCACCTGCTCTCCTTCTTTTACTGTCCCATCGACAAGATTACCAATAATTATATTTCTTTAATAAACAATAGACCTCTCTTTACATCTATATTATAATTCTACTTGCTCGTTCGTTCACATGTTACGCTTTAGTTTGTTAGAGAGAAGGCTGGGAGTGAGTGAGAGGTGAAGTGAAAGTGAGAAAGATGGGGGGGGGGTGAGATAGCAGGTAGCACTTCCACTAACCACCCTGTAAGTGAGGTAGCAGATAGACTCTTCCACTAACCACGCTGCCACGTGGTTAGTGGAAGTGAGAGGTGAGAAGAAAGAGAAGGAGAGAAATATTAACGACGTGAAGAGAGCTTTGCGTTGGTCTGAAGTCTCCCTTAATTTTACTAATGAATCATGTATATCATTATCCAATATATTTTGCGTGTTCATTCGTAGAAGTAACAAAAGAAACCAACTTTAAAATAACAGTGGAAATTTATTCCTTCGTAAAGTGGTACAGTGGATCAAAGCAAGAAACATTACAAATTCTGTTGCACTTGTTCATCCACCGTTTTGCTAATTCAGCTTAGGCTGTCGTTGGTTATATGGGCTTCATTATATATTAATTTTCCTGAGAAACATCAGGACCTGCATAACTTGCCTTACTGAAAAGTCTCACCCCTCTATCTCTCGTAAATAATTTGTCGCACCAATTCATGGGAGAAAAAAGGTTCCAGAACACATACGGATTAGTTGTTTGAGAATATATTACGCACAAGAATCCAATTCCCGCGCAACACTCAACCAATCACAACACAAGACTCAACAAATGTCCAAACACTTACCTGATAGGTATGTTGACCGATCACTACAGATTAACGTGATGAGCATATACAAATCAATATGCCATTATAGAAATTGGTCTCGTTAGTAGGGGAATTGCACGGTTAAAAAGTTTGTTGAAGTAAGAGATAGAGAGAAAAAAAGAGAGAGAGAAATATAATGTGTTTAGTATAAGGAAACTTTAAAATCACATAATATTATTGTGATTGGAAGTGAAATAACAAAATAGCCGTGGGTGCTTTTTGTTTTAATTTGCAACGAAATTGAAACTAATCATGTAAATAAAAACATTGTCTATATTCTCTATATTGGTTTGTGTACATTAGTTGTATATAATGTAAAGTAATTATGATACAATACTGTATAATAAAGAATATGCAATTATATATCGATCTTGCAGTTTCAACAGAATTAAATATTAACGAATATATATGTATTAGGTATTACATAGATTGTTATTGTATATTTTGTCTATCATTTATTGCACAGGCAACATAAGATCTATATGTAATAAACATGCAAATCACCCTTTCTTTCTTAAATAGCTCCTCTTAACGTTTTTTCGCTCCGTGGAATTTCCACAGATCCCACTAGTTCAGATTATACTAGTAACATTCTTTATAACATACTTCTTGCTCTCCGACCACTATCTTCTTAACAGACCTAAGTATTTTGCAGTATACAGAATAGCCGTTTGATATGCAAGTAATATTTTCCATCCAGCTCTACATCATCACATGCACATATATAGTCTCTGCATTCCATCATTTTATTTTCACTCAAATGAAATCGAATACGAATAAAACATGACTAATCTTATAAGTGCTGTCAGCTAAACAAGTTTAGGAGTATTTGTGTGCGCATACGTGGATGGAAAGTCCTTAAGCAAGCGCATTAGTATTTCAGCCAACCATTCTCGATGCCATCACACCGGCTGACAAGTGAGCCTGCAAGTCCTGTGCACTCTCTCAACTTCTTTCTCCCTTTCTCTAACTCTTTCATTCTCTCTCTTTCTTTCTCTCTTTTCTCTCTCTCTCTCCTCTCTCGTTTTCTCTCTCTCTCTCTCTCTCTCTCTCTCTCTCTCTTTCTCTCTCTCTCTCTTTCATATACGTATACATATATGACTGTTTCTATACTTCTTTTTAAGTTTTCGGCACAACACTGCAGTTAAATAAGCAACTATATTGTATCAAAAAGATAACTTAGTCATTCAATAAAATAAGTACCAGGCTGAAATAGATACGATCAACTAAGAAAGAATGTTGAAGATGCTGGCCTAACATGGCCACAATCCAACGACTGAAACTAGCAAAAGAACAAAAACAAAACAATAAAAATCACTATAACCATTTTTAATATAGAGAAAGATGACGGAACGAGTTACAAAAATCCACAATCGTATAGCCGACATGTTGCTTTGTTAACAATGTTATCTCTTCAACCGTGTACTTTAATACAGGGCAACAAAAATATAATTACTCCGGAAACTACTTTTGTCAGTCATAAGATTTCATCGTCGCAGTATTTGGCAATCCATGATTTCAATACTTCTGGTTTTATTTGTAATTTACACAATTAAATCCAAATTTGGGTTTGTTTCATTCTTAAAATGGGATTTGATTTTATTCCAAAATCTTTTGTTTCTTTTAGAAACTACACTAATTTCTAATTATGTTCTTCGTTACTAATTACTCATGAAATTTCAACACTGTGCATTTTGGTAATTTCTAGTTATGCAAGAGATTTTTGGCTTTCACTTCTTTTATTAAAAATTATCCGCCCCCAGGAAACTGCTTCACGTAACTGTTTCAGCACTGATTATAAACTAATTATCTTTACTTCCTTACTTGTAAAATGGTTATTTACTAATTGTTTAATTAGCAATTGATTTTAGCTGTTTCTATCCTTAGATTTTAGTTTCTAACCACGAAAGCATTATCAAAAGTATTAAAACCGTGTTTTGCACAATATCGCCTGCATTCATACATGCATGCACACACACACACACACACGCACGCACGCACGCACACACACACACACACACACACACACACACACACACACACACACACACACACACACAAACGCACACGCGGATACACTGGCACATGCACACGTATATACTTAAATGCATATACACATGTAAGGGAGTGACTAGATGACCCCAAAATAGATGGTGTTTGAATTTAAATTTTCATAGAAATTAAAGTAATAGATAAAACTTATCAAACTAGCAATGTGAGTAACTAGTTCAGGTTAAAGAAGTTCATCGATGTTTATAGATATGATCCTTCATCAGTTTAAATTTTAAAATACCGCTTAGTTAATTGATATTTTATAACAGAAACTGAAATAATTCCTAAAAGACACTTGAATTGTAATTATAAGAATACGTTGAAATTACGCCCGCTTTTAATTTTATTATTAAAATTCTCGGAATAAATAAATAAATAAATAAATAAATAAATAAATAATGAACAACGATTTTGAAGTATGCAATTAGAATGTGTGTGTAATTAGAAAAAAAGATGGGAGGTCAGAAGAATGACAAGATGTTTGCACAAGTTACTTATAATAAAGTTGATCAAATTTATGGTTATCGAAATATTATTTAAGTATGAGGGAAGAAACGGCAAGACAGAAGACCAAAAAAATATGAAATGTTTAGAATTAATTAATGATTCGAGTATATAACTTTTCTTTGAGTTTTGTTTAAATTCTTCACGAAATTCAAGTCGGTTTCTAACAAGGCTTATTGTTTGAGTCAAAACATTCATGACGATTTCCTATTGAATTATACATGTATTTAAGTGTATTTGAGGATAAATTTACACTTGTGTTAGGATGTACATGTTCTTCAGTATGTGTCATATTTACAGATGCGGTTGCGTGAATATGCTCATTTCAGGCAACTCAAATGGGAGATATCCGAATTGTTTTACAAGCCTTCACAGTACTAATTGACTGCATTTAGAGGACGCGAGTCACTTTTACAAACCTTCACAATATTAATCGATAGTATTTACCAGATTGAAGCCAGACGCATCCACTCCAAATGATTCTAGATCATTCGGAGTAGGGACATATACAACCTTCATTATACGGTCGTTCGTGATACAACATTCAGTTTGTGGATTTAACACAAACTTGTGCTACGTTCTTATAATTTCTAACAATAGCAAAGCTTCTAACATGCCGCTCGTGGTTAAGGGTAATTATTCTTCCTATGTGTTTCTCTCTCGTCGGTAGTTCCCATAAGTTCTGGATAGTCTGCGAAATTCACAGCTGGTAGTTCGAGAATTCATTATTCCCTTTACATTTAATGATAATATCTAATCGTCAGAATTTTTTTTTCTCCCTGAATCTATGTTTTTTTGGAAAGAAATAATACATGATGATTACGCATTTTCATTTCTGTCAATGATCTTACTCCCTTCTGTCGACGAAAGGCAACTGCACCTCTGTAAAAACGGACATTCAATTCCATTTTGAGGAATTCTATTGGTGCTGGGTGTTGATTGGGAATATGTTTGATTACGGATTTCATCATGTCCGTAAGTTTTCAACCACCTACTGCCATAATCATTCTATCATTTAGTAGTTTGCTAATGTAAACAGTATACTGCTTTAAATTTTGTCTCTAGCTGTTTTTGAGGTGTTTGTAAGTTTCACTTATTTCTATTTAGTCGTAAACGTTTTCATGTAATGGCAGCGGTACAATCCCTGTGTTATTGCTATCATTTTCTTTTAGTCGTGGGTCATATTTCGAGGAATTTCTCAGAATCTACTGGGATGCTAATACTGTTATTTACTATGAACTTTTCATTGTAAATTTTACTAGATACAACAGACTATTTTTTCTCAACAAATGTAACTTGTCGCGATTGCTTTGCACTAAAACATGGGTTGCTGAGATATTTTACAACCCTCCCGGTGGCATTTCGTTCCCTTCACATAGCCAGTCGTGAGATCTTCTGTAGCCTTTTTGTTGAATAGATGCAGATCTTGTTCAATTTAAAAAAAACATTCGAATTTCTCTTTATAGTTTTATGACATGCAATAACTAAACTCACTTTACTGTATAGTCATGATGCATATTATCACGTTTAATTTATCAGTTTTATTTCGATGGTTGATTATTGCTACGATCTTCTTTAAACATGTGTTTCTTTGTCTTTTTGCACAGAAGATAACCAGTTCTTTCTTACGATAATAAGCTTGTCTTCACTTCAACATTTTTATAGGATAGGATTAACTATAAGAGAGAATAGTTTTCTAATCATACACGGTTGAATTCGACGCGAGTATTATGTATGCTTGTATGTGTATGAATACACGTATGTGCGCATGTACATATTTATAAACGGATAGCACATACACATACCAGTGTATGCTAAAATATGAATAAAGACATAAAATCGTATATGCATGACAAAATGTGCTCAACATATTAACAGAAAACATATTCGATTTATATCTGTCTGTAAAATAACAATTATGCGAAGAAATATGTAAATATATAAACGAAAACAAATGCAAATGCAAAAAAAAATAACAGACGTGGTACTTATGGATTTATGCACATTTATACATAAATAAACACAAATATGAACTCAAATGATATACAGTTTAGGAAAATATGAAGTAAAATAAATAATAGTAAAATAGATATACGCCGGTAGAGATATTGTGACATCTATGCATATATTTATATATTTATTAAAAGCGGATAAAAATATTCGTGCAGATATACGTAACATGTACCGTAAAGTATTATGTGATACATTTTATTTTCTTATAAAGGTACATACACACACATACACACACACACACACACATATATATATATATATATATATATATATATATCTTCGTTACTATAGGAACAGTCCAGATACTTATTGATCAGGCCACAAACATGAATAAGGCTGGTTAAAAATAGAGTGCATTATTCTTTTACCTATTTCAGTCATTTGACTGCAGCCATACGGAAGCACCGCCTTTAGTCGAGCAAATCGACCCCAGAACTTATTCTTTATAACCCTAGTACTTATCCTATTGTTCTGTTTTGCTGAACCGCTAAGTTATGGGGATTAAACACGCCAACATCGGTTGTCAAGTGATGGTAGGGAGACAAACACAGAAACACACACACATACACACACACACACACACACACACACACACACACA
>NC_068982.1:114367542-114368536 GCF_001194135.2 Octopus bimaculoides
ATATATATATATATATATATACGACGGGATTTCAGTTTCTGTCTACCAAAGCCACTCTCGAGGCTTTGGTCGGCATGAGACTATAGTAGAAGACACTTGCCCAAGGTGCCACGCATTCTGACTGAACCCGGAACCATGTGGCTGGAAAGCAAGCTTCTTACCACACAGCCACTCCTACGTTAACATATTTCTAGGTATAGAATTTATTGGTGATATTTTTAATTCTAGAAAAAAATATTTGTGGTTGGCAATAGTTTATTTTTTCTAAACGTCTCTTGAAGTTGAATGTCATTGCAAAGATATTGTCATAGATCTTTGCTGTCTTGTTATTTGTATAGATAAGGTGACATTGCTTCCGGTATTCAAAACAAATGTGCTTACTGATTAGAACGGAATATAAAAAGATCGAAAGTTATGTCATTATACTCGCAATTTTATGAATTTTACTACTCACAATTTTATAAATTTTGGTTCAGTTTCTCGTGTCTACATCACATTGGCAAACTGTCTTTGAATAAATGAATATAAATATGAAGACAAGTATTTAGGTTGGTAGAATCATAATTGTTTAATCCTATTTTTATTAAAGATATGATGGTTCTTATTTTGCGAGATACCGATTTCTTTGGTAATGTAAATAATTTGGCTAAAGAAGTATATGCAACTATATTGAGCGGAGAATTATAAGAACTGATATTTTTTTGTAAATTCATATACAGAAAATATAGAATTTTTTTTTTAGTATATACACTCATTATATATAAACATATATACATACACACATATATATATGGAAGAATTTACGAAAAAAACAACAGACGAAGACACGTGGTGTAAACAATAAATGGATGCATTAGTTTAACGCTCGGGAATAGAGAAGTCCTTGACGTTTCGAGCTACGCTCTTCAACTGAAAGGAACACAGAAAGAAATAAGGAGCGAAACAAGGAGAAAAAAATATATAAATGTAGTGGTCAGCGATCTATCATGTATAT
>NC_068982.1:114368899-114371741 GCF_001194135.2 Octopus bimaculoides
TACTTAAACAAGATGGACGAAGAAATGGAGAAGAGAAATTATGCAGCGTCGGCTAGAGAAAAAATTGAGGAAATCAATCTGGAAGAGTTGAGTGAGTTCAAGGAAATGTTTAAAAGTGAGGGGAGCAATGTGAAGGTGTCCCTCCCCCTCCCACACACACACAAAAGTATTAAAAGACAAGGCAGAAAGGACTATTGTTTATAGAACTTACGCCACAGCAACAAGGAAAATTGAAGTAGTGTTGGAGACACAGGTGGAAAAGGCACTGAAGTCAGTCTGGCAGGAGATATCTTACCTTGCCAGAGGACGAAAATATGG
Organism: Octopus bimaculoides; assembly: GCF_001194135.2. NCBI lineage: Eukaryota > Metazoa > Mollusca > Cephalopoda > Octopoda > Octopodidae > Octopus > Octopus bimaculoides. The sequence goes on from NC_068982.1 coordinate 114,369,218, forward strand.
AAGGATGGAGGTGCAGTTTAGAGAGATAGCAACTGCTAAACTGTACTCGGCCACACCGTTAAAAACTGATGAGGTAGTACTGCTACCTGTATACCTTGGGAGGCGGACTACTAGGGTTCGGGTGGAGGACGTACCACCGGAAGTAAATGTAGCCTGGCTGGTGGCTGCAGTGCTGCTGGGCATGGAGGAGAAGGTGGTGGTCCTGAAGGCCACCATAACCCCCTAAAGGAAGTGGAGAGGATAAACCCTGGAAATAATGGTACAGGTCGCGGAAGAGGACCTCGAAAAGATGGTAGAAAACATCTTAGTGGGTTAAACGACTTTGAAAGTTAGAGTGGAGGTGCTATGTGCGGTGCTATGTGCGGTGTTATGTGAGGTGTTATGAGCGGTGTTATTCCGCGGCGTTATGTGGCCTGAAGGGCCACATTAGAACGGGATACCCTCCACCATTGGAAAAGGCTGAGGAGAGTGAAAGTGTGATAAGTGCTCCACAGCCTGTGGAGGAAGAAGTAAGTAAGGAGGAACCACAGAAGAAGACAGACACCAGTGTCGAAAAGGAGGAAGAATCAAATACCAGTTGGGAAATGGTGGAGAAAATGAGCAGGAAGAGGAGGAAAAAGACACACATGGTAAAAGAATTTCCCCCAATCACACCCACCCGGCCCTTACCCACACCCACTCTACCCTAATCACTCCCTACAGACACAAACCCGCCCCATGCCCAGTCTGACAAAAAAAGACAATTGCAAACACACAGGAACCTCAAAGCTACCACCCTGTAATGAAAAATTCGTATTAATGTACAATGGACAGATTGAGGAATTGGATAACGAAGTAAATCGTGGGACAGAATAGTCAAGGTGGATATTGCAGGTGTAAGAGGTTAACCCAAGAACGACTATTGCATGCTAACGGACCAGGAGAACCTGTGGAAGGTACAATGAGTGCATGGAAAACTATGACTGCGAGTGGTGGTACAAAAAAATAGACACCAGCACAATGCCGGAAAGGATAAGGTACGTGGACATTTTAAAGAAATATAATATAGACATTTTGAAAAAAGATGTGCTTCAATTATTGTAAAATATAAATAAGTGTATTCTAAAGTTAGTCGCAAATAGAAATTCAAATGGTGTTGCAAAGGGTTCTATGAAGTCGCCCGGAGGTGCGGCCGAGCGACTTCATTTCATCTTTCATTGTATAATTTCATCTCATTTCATTCGTTTTTTTTTTTGTTTTGTCCCCACCTTGTGCTGTCCCCTCTAGTAAGATCTTTATGGCCAATTTCATGAAATAAAGAAGCTTGCTTCCCAACCACATGGTTCCGGATTCAGTCCCAGTGCGTGGCACCTTGGGCAAGTGTCTTCTACTCTAGCCCCGGGCACAAAAAAGCCTTGTGAGTGGATTTGGTAGACGGAAACTGAAAGAAGCCCGTCGTATATACATATGTATGTATTTGTGTGTCTGTGTTTGCCCCACCACCATCGCTTGACAAACGATGTTATGTTTACGTACCCGTAACTTAGCGGTTCGACAAAAGAGACTGACAGAATAAATACTAGTCTTATAAAGAATAAGTCCTTAGGTCGATGTGCTTGACTAAATGCGGTGCTCCAGCATGGCCCCAGTCAAATGACTGAAACATGTAAAAGAATTTAAAAATACATACGCAGTATATATTAGTATATATTCATAAACCTATACATTGATGTGCATGTGTGTGTGTTTGTGTGCAGGTGTTTAGGAGTAGACTGTGTATGCGTGCGTGCGTTTACGCACAAATATGGTATTGTAAAAATATTAAAATGTCTGGATAGCTAAATTGGAATAGAATTATGTATAATTACGCATAACACAATCCCGTACAGTTTTGATTTTTTTGTTCACTTACATAACGAGACAATTAATCTTCAAAAGTAGTAAGTATTTAATTTTTTTTTTTTTTTTCCACAGAATATTGTCACAAAGTGTTATATTATCATGTTGATAAAAATTGATAATAAATTAGAAAGAAATGAAAATATGTACACGCAACTGATGGTAACAAAATATAGATCAAAGCTTGTCAATGAAACGATATTACGTACTGTAATATATTAGACACAATCAAAACCTAAAACACTATTGGGGAAACTATATAATTTAGAATATATAATTTACTATATATAATTTTCTGTAGTCATGAAAATAGCAATGCAATACAGTTCTGGAATATCTGCAATATAACATTTTTACACCAAATCTCTCACATATTCTTTGTAATTATGGTTCTTGCCTACTTCTTTTCTTATCTATCTTTTTATTTATCAATTTGTGTATGTGTGCGTGCATGTGTACGCATGTGTGTGTGTTTGTGTATGTATATCTATGTATAAGTATATATATATATGTGTATATATATAATATATATATATATATATGTATATGTATATGCATATATAAATGTGTATATATATATATATATATATATATATGTATGTATGTATGTATATATATACATATATTTATGTCAGTATGTGAATCT
>NC_068982.1:114372234-114375532 GCF_001194135.2 Octopus bimaculoides
TCTCTCTCTCTCTCTCTCTCTCTCTCTCTCTCTCTCTCTCTCTCTCTCTCTCTATCACACACATATACACATGCAGACATGAAAATAAACACGTATTTTGATACACTTAAAATTAGATGGTGTATTTATGTGTACTAACTTTATAACCATATGTAGATATGCATTTATACTAGTTTGTAACAGTAACTATAAACGTATAAGCTATAAACGTGTGTATGTATGTGTGTGTATGCGTGTATATGCGTGTGTGTGCGTGTGTGTGTGTGTGCATGTGTGCGTGCATGTTTGAGTGTGTGTGCTTGTGTGCGTGTAAGTCTGGGTCTTTACTCCTGTGCCTGCGTGTTTGTCATGATTGACATTAATGGGTATATCAGTGTGGATCTATATCCGCCTGTGTATCTATGCATGTGTATCTATGCATGTGTATCTATGCATGTGTGTATGTGTAGTGTTTGTATCTACGTACGTGTGACATTGTCTTTGTCGTCTATGGTCGCCCGACTACACTTTATACAACACCAATGAAGATTATCTTGAGTCCAGTGCCTTAGACTACACAGTCAGGGACCAAAATTATTCGACTCGCAAAAAATAGCTGCCAAGTCTCCCTCAAACTACACCCTATCTTTCTAGAAAACGAGTCGTCGGGGAGCTGGGTCCTAGGTTTTCTGCATTTGGGGGAAATAAACTGTGTGGTTACGTCAGTAATACCCTTGATCATTGGTCCGTTCGAGCAACACTGATCTGGTTCGACAAAATGAACAACAGCACCAACGTTGCAGTTTCTACTTTATTCACACACCCTTTTGAATATAGCAACTAATTCCACCCACCCACAAATAGCACATCACTATCTTTAAAAAGAGAAGGGAACAACGCATTACATAATATAGTCATATAATGATACGCAAAACCTCTCATTTTAAGGTATTGAAATGAATAACTTGTAAGTTTTATGTAAAATCCTTTAAGTTCAATTAAGTCCTAAATACCAACTTAATAATGATAAAGCTAGTTTTATTCTTAAGTATTTTTAAAATTAATTGAAACAAACACTGTATTTCATTAGAAATGCGTTGTCGAAAGGGTTAATTTCTAAACAATTCTATATTCCTACGTCAACAAATGTACACTTCTTTGCATTTACTTCATGATACGGTAGCAACTAATATAATAAAGTTATATGAACGCTATACTTTGCTAATAAAGCCGAATATGCTCAGAAACACGTGTAGTGTTGTCTCCCTTGTTTGCCGAAAAAATGAGCGAATGATATTAGTTGATATTAGTCATCAGCTGTGTATTTATTTCTTGCATATTTAGATCCTTTTAAGTATTGTAGCAGAATTTATAGTAAGTAAAACAAAACCAGTCACTTACCAATGAGCACTCTGCAGAATGATGGTTGGTCTTAATTTCATTAAATGATGTGTCTCCTATGAATATGAATGTCTTGTCAAATTTCTATTGAGCCCTTTCACCGTTGTACCAATGCAACGCGGGTTATAAATATGCAAAATATATGGGTTCATATCCGTTTGGATTTACTCTCGCTGAAACATGGTTTAGATTGTTTCATCTTTTAGTCAGAGGGAGAAGAAGTTTTAGAATCTCCCAGAAGTGACGAAGTTATTCTACAACCAGACACCAAGGCTGACTGCTTGGAGCAAACTGGTCGATGCTAAAACACAACATAAAAGGATAAGATTACGGTGTTAAAATATTAAAATGTCTATTCCATCTAAGAAAAAATGTCCCTCCGATGGGGTTACACAGTTTCGATTCCCCAGGGCTTTTTCGTCAGCTTGAGAAGATCAAACCAATGAGTTAAGCATAATATGAGTCAATATAATGGGATCATTGTTGTCTTACAGCATTAATAATACATAGCTTGCATTTAGGTCCCATGAACTGCCCGGTCCCTTATGTTATATTACTTCTGTTGTTGTTTAGATCTCGGTGAGACATCAACCTCTGAAAAAAAAAAGGTTGCGGCCTTGACTATTTCATCATATTTTTACAAACACCGCTGTACGTAGAAATACATTGTGTATTTTTTAAAGGCAGTAGGTTGTTATTTCGGAATGATATAGTTACTACTTTTGTAGGTCGAGTGACCTCATAAAAGTTCCATTTGTTGATTTGTTATTAAACTCAAAGAAGAGTGCTGCTAGAGTTTCCTTGATTTTCTATACTGAATTGTCTCTAAGTTCCGTCAGTAATTTTATATTTTTTCTTGCAAAAGTTAACATATATTTCGTCTACGTAACTGCAATGCATTGTTAGAAAGTACGTCTTGAAACTAATTTTGCTTACCTGAACTATTATGTGTGAAAAACAAAGAGAGAGACAATGTTTTACTTAAGCCTATCTTAAATAATTTCATATAGTTAGTTTCTGGTTTATTTTTTAAGTACATAAATGTCTCTGAATTGTTTAAATATTGTGCTAATGTTAGAAATATCGTTGATGCATTACTTTGATATATGTTTTAAAATCTGCATTATTTCCAAGGTCCGTGTTGATTCGGCAGTCGCTAAAAGATTAATAGCTGGAAGTCTGCAATAAAGAAGCGTGAGAAACAGAAGCGTCAAAAGAACGGTTACATCATATAGCAATGTACAGTTTGCAACTTTAATCATAAGTCTTTGATATGATAATATTTTCAAGAAGTAAACTTTCTTGATGCCCTGAACCAGAACAAAGTAACAAGTAAATAGCCGTTTTTTTTTCTAGTCTTCGTTTTCGTATATCAAAATGGCGCTTTTAACAAATAATGGTCTGTATTTATAACATCTTTAAGAACCGTTATATTGTTCACTCTTTCATCAACAACTCAGAATTTCAATCTACACACAAATACATACACACATACTCCTGCACGCACACACGAACACACGCATATTTGCACACATCACATCTTACTATAATCAACGATACCACAATACGTAACCAATTTTTCCATTCACATGACGCACTCTAGGGTTATAATCAATACAAAGGCATACGCAGACATACACTTGTAAACATACACACACGCACACACACGTAAACACACGCACATATACACACACGCATATATGTAAAGATATATACGTATGTATATATGTATGTATTGACAATTATCTATCTATCAATCTCTCTATGTACTTCTTTCTCTTTTACTATATATATAAATATATATATATACATATGTGTGTATACCTGTATACATATATATGTGTGTATATATATATATATATGTGTGTGTGTGTATATATATATATATGTATATATATATATATATATATATATATAT
>NC_068982.1:114376149-114376454 GCF_001194135.2 Octopus bimaculoides
TGTGTGTGTGTGTGTGTGTGTGTGTGTGTGTGTGTGTGTGTGTGTGTGTGTGTGTGTGTGTAAAAGAGAGAGAATAATGTAACAGAATAAGCGGGTCAAATACTATAGAGAGAAGGTAGCTGATAAAATATATCTAAGTGTAGAAGAGAGCGAAAAATTTTGTCAATCACAAAGACATTTTGAACATTAGTGAGTCCAAGAATATAGATAGAAAGATAGATAAATAGATAGATAGATAGATAGATAGATAGATAGATAGATAGATAGATAGATAGATAGACAGACAGACAGACATACACACACAC
>NC_068982.1:114376464-114387389 GCF_001194135.2 Octopus bimaculoides
AGATAGACAGACAGACAGACATACACACACACACACACACACACCCATACATACATACATACATACATACATACATACATACTTACAAACATACATACATATCTCTGTATATATAAATTATATATGTTAACATATTTATATATGAATGCATATATCTAATATGTGTGTGCTTGCATGTGTGTGTGTGTGTGTGTGTGTGTAAACACAGGCGCAGACGTAGGTTTGTGGTAAGAGGTTTGCTTCCCAACCACATAGTTCTGGGTTCAGTCCTACTGCTTGATACCTTAGGAAAGTTTCTTCTATAGCTTCGGACTGACTAAATCCTTGAGTGGATTCGGTAGACGGAAACTGAAAGGAGTCCGTCGTATATATACGTGTGTGCGTGTGTGTGTGTGTGTGTGTGTGTGTGTGTGTGTGTGTGTGTGTGTGTGTGTGCGCGTGTGTGTGTGTGCGTGTGTGTGTGTGCGCGCGCGCGTGTATGTATGTGTGTATGTGTGTGTGTGTTTTGTGTCTCTGTCCCCCAACACAGCTTGACAACCGATGTTGGTATGTTTACGTCACCATAACTTCGCGGTTCAGCAATAGAATAAGTACAAGCCTTCAAAAAGTAAGTGCTGGAGTCGTTTTGCTCAACTAAAACACTTCAAGACGGTACCCCATCATGGCCGCAGTCAAATAACTGAAACAAGTAAAAGATAAAGGATAAAAGACATGTATGCCTTTACGGGATCTCGTCTGTTGAAACAGAAGCCATGCTATGTTGCTGCCTTCAAGAATTTTTACTCAATCATATCGTCCCCTGTAGTTATTTAGTCTGTGATTCCTATTTCATCGTCAATTATGTTCGAATTGCTAGCTAACTTACGTGACATAAGATATAACATAAGCACAGCCATGGACACACGTGAACACACATTCTGACACAGACAAGTAAACGCGCACGTGTGTGTGTGTGTGTGTGTGTGTGTGTGTGTGTGTGTGTGTGTGTGTGTGTGTGTGTGTTTTTCAAGAATTTTCATCATATATGGAAAGATGTGATTTTGTAAATCGGGACGTTCATTTTGCCATCGAAAGTATACTCACAGGTTATAATTCACTTAATATTCTTTCCTACTCTAGGAACAAGGCCTGAAATTTGGGGGAAGGGGGCCAGTCAATTAGATTGACCCAGTACGCAACTGGTACTTAATTTATCGACCCCCGAAAGGATGAAAGACAAAGTCGACCTCGGCGGAATTTGAACTCCGAGGTCAAATACCGCTAAGCATTTCGCTCGGCGTGCTAACGTTTGTGCCAGCTCGCCGCCTTATAATTCACTTAATATTACCATTGGATTAGAAACTAATCAACTACTTCGCTCATCTATTCGTCCATAATTGTTTAATCAATCAATCGATTGGTTCTTCAGAGTCGTTCCTTTGCAGTTGGCGACCATATCGATGTCATGCTTTCATCTGTTGTACTTCTGTCATAAAAATACTTCGTCGTGTTTTTCTCAACATTTGGAGTTTGCGGGATGCGTGAGTATCAGTGCATATGCTCTTGTTTAATAGAAGTAGTTTTGTTGGGCATTTTTTTTTTGTGTTGCATGGTCAGTGCCCATATGCGTATGTGTGTATATGTGTATGTGTATCTGTTTGTCTGTGTGTCGGAGTACGTACTTGATAGTCTATGTGTGTACCGACTTGCATGATCTTCATTCATGTTTGTCAAAGCTGTCTTTGGGGCTTTGTTGTTCAGTGGACGTGTTTCCAACTATTGACCTTTTGGGGGGAATGGGTTAACAATTTCTTAATCTAGTATCCACGGAAATATTTATCTTATTTGTGTACAGAAATTCATTTATATATATATATATATATATATATATATGTATGTATGTATATACACTCAGGTGAACATCTACAAATGCACTTAGGGAGGAGCGCATGCACACTCTTACAGGCAAACACATATACACATACATCCTATGGCTCAAGGCACAAGGATGGACAAGACTACATAACAATAAACAATGAAAATATCAAAAACATGAAAGAATTTGTGTACCTTGGTAATCTTATTACGAATGACTACAATGACACCTGTGAAATCTAGACAAAACTTAGCATAGTCAAGTATGCCATGATACCACTGAACAGCATATGGAAGAATGCAGCAATCTCCTTGCGAACAAGGAAAACGACTACTCAATTCATTGATATTTAGCATTGCAACCTATGGAGACGAATGCTGGATTATACAGAAAATTGATAAAAGGAAATTTGAAGGATTTGAACAATGTTTTAGATACATTCTCACAATAAGCTGGACGGATAATAGAAATAATGAGTGGATCATTCGCAAGATAAAGTGCCCGGAAAGGCTGTTAAATGCTATCCTGAAAAGAAAATGGACCTTCATCGGCCGTATACTTAGACGACAAGTTATTGACAAGTTTCTGTTGTCAGGCGCGGTATACGACAAAAGAACAACAGGAAGACCTACAACCAGATTTAGCAATAACAGCAAAGAAGCTGGTGGCAAAAGTTTTGCTTAACTGTGCAAACTGGCACAGGACAGACATGGGTGAAGGGCTGTGGTAGCTCAGTTATTTGAGCCTTCCGTCAGAATATATATACATGTGTATATATATATTACAGTTCTATATTTAAGAGATGAGGAATTATGTACATTATTTACATTTGACGGATATTTGTCTTCATCTTGTTTATTGTTAACACAACATTTCGGCTGATGAACCCTCCTGCCTTCATCAGGTGTCTTGGCGAAATTTCGAACCTGGGTTCTCATTCCTAAGGTATTTTTCGATGATATTATCATTATTCGGGTCACTGCCTGGAATCGAACTCGGAATCTTGGGGTTAGTAGCCCGCGCTCTTAACCACTACGTGGGCAATTATGGAGTGAAATTTAGGACTTATAAATCTAATATTCTCCTATCCTTCCTTAATACCGGTTCCCATATACTGTTCATATCTGCACTCGGTATGCCTAGTATATGTGCTGCTTCTTTTAGTTTTCGTATTTTCTAGCGGTGTTCTCTGTCTATTATTTTAACTTCATTCCACAGGGGGAGGTGGTCACCGTTTTTCCATACATGATCAGCTATACCCGATTTATCAATATCTCCTCGTATCACAGCTTTGCGATGTTCCTCTACCCTTATTTTGAGGGGTGGCATGTTTCGTATCTTAATAGATTGTTACTGAGCTTAAATCATTTCTTTGTGGTGGGTGTCACGATCGTTACTTATATTCTTTGCTCGATGTTTTATAAGTAACGATCGTGATACCCACTACGAAGAAATGATCAAGCTCAGTAACAATCTATTAAGCAACAACTACCCGCAAAAACATATTATCCACTCTAATTGTGAAGAAAAGAGAGGATGAAGCCAATAAACTGTTCACAATCTGTCTACCCTATGTGAAAGGCCTCTCCGAAAAGATACAAAAGATATGCAGCCCATATGACATCAGGACAGTATTCAAGAGTAATACAACACTTGGCAAATATCTCCTTCAAGTAAAACCACCAATAGAAGAGAATATGACCCAAGACTGCGTGTACTCCATCCCATGCAGCTGTGGTAGATTATACAAAGGTGAAACATGCTGCCCCCCCCCTCCCCCCCAAAAAAATAAGGGTAGACAAACATCGCAAAGCTGTGACACGAGGAGATATTGAGGAATCGGGTTTAGCCGATCATATATGGAAAAACGGAGACAAATACTACTGAAAAACTTTACAGATACTACTGAATTCCTAATATATATCCAATAGAAAGAACATTTCCACTGTATGAGGATATCTGGTAGCCAATAACTGTGGGAGAGCTTTCAATAACACACTACAAAGTTTTAACCCAAATATTATTTAACTATATATGATGTGTGTATATATATTTATATATACACGCACATACACACACACACACACAAGTACATTCGTGTGTGTAGATGTGTGTGAATAAATATAGGAATATATATGATCGAATTTATATATGCAGGTAAATAAATATTCCTGTATTAACAATATAGATATTGAACAACTAACAAACAGCTAATAACCAACACGCAAGACCGCGCGCACATACATATACACTCATATTGTGTGTTATGCTCTAACAATAGTGGCGGAAAAGCCAACGATCTGTGAATTTTTCACTGAATTAAATTTTAGCTTCCATTCCAGTCACTGTGTCTGTAATAGTTTTATTTTTATCATAATAAACAAAGGAAGCCGGGTTTTTTTTTCTTTATTATCTTAAAGATAGAGTAGTTTCCATATCTATTACATTTTCTAATTCGATTTTTTTTTTAACGCACATGGAAGATTTCAATTAAAAGGAGACGAATGGAGCGGAAATGAAAGACTAGGTAAGTAGTAGAACGGTATGTCCTGGGTGCCGCAAGACCTAATTCGGAGTTTTCAAAAAGGTAAAGAGTGCTACAAAAGAATTCTCCTAAAACAGTAAGACGTAATTCGCAGTTTTCAGATTTGCAACAAGCAATTGCAAGTCAAACAATAGAAAAGTTCGTGATCACAGGGAATTTTTTAGCCTTCAAACTACTAGAATAAACCGAAGATAATCAATCATAACAATCCATGCAAATTGGAGAGAAGTGCTATAAAACGCTCAGCATAAAACAAGGGGGAAAAAAACAGAAACAAGGCTCGAGGTAGAAAATTACGACTGAAGTAAGCTCGAAAAGACACAAAAAGAAACAAAGGTAAATCCCTTGAGATAGAAAGAGGAAGTTTTTTTTTACTTAAAAACATTACAAAGAAAAGTATATTAGCAGGAAGGCTCAACACCATATCTTTCTTAAACAAGTTTGTTCTTTGCGCCAGATGGTAAATTTAATAACTGCAAACTGCATAGACCTTTAAGTTATCAAATAGGGGCACCTTTTTTGGCTTGTTTTAAAGGAATAGTTTTTTATCACTACAAGCTTACAATTTTTGGCAGAAGATATCTCAAATACCATTTAACTGGTATTTATTCCATCGACCCTTGAAGTGAGAAAGTCAAAGTGAACTTCGGCAAGATTTGACCTAAGACCAGAAAAATTTGTACACACTCTCATCACCTACACACACAATGTATCTACATCCCACAATGTATTTTGTCTAGAGCAATTATTGTCTTTGCCAATCCACCTCCACCTTTTGGTTAATGAAACAGAAATGAAAGAAATTTTGAAAACAATCAAATAAGCTAAAACTGTTCAAGAAAAGTGGACAAAGTCACAAGATCATTGCGTTAATTAATGGAAATAAGACAAATGAATTAATGTAACTGAATTGATTGCTTTAAGAAAACATATTGCAGGAAATGATAAAAGTTAATCGACAGTATAGTGTTCGAATGGTTTGAGAATTTTTTTTTAAAAACATATATACGAGCAAGATTGAATGAATTGACTCGAGATAAATGTTTCATGAAGAGAAAATATTAATTGAGACAAATATATCTGCAAGCTGGATTAGGAAAGAGAGTAATCATAGCGAAAGATAAAGATTTACTTCGCTATTATCCAGAATATTATTTAAATCGAAGAGATATCAAGTTTGCTTACGACAGCAATTTATAGTATTAGCTGCTGTTGTAGTTGTTGTTTTGCCTCAGAACTCCGACCCTGATTGTTACAGAAATTCTAGCTTTGACCATCATATATTTTTGTATATCTAGAACAGTAATGTCCAGTGAGACATCACTTTTGTAAGACAGTATCGTATGATTTGATTGAATTTGATTACAATTACTCGCAACCTAAGTGAAATTCTCGTCCTTCTATTTTTCTCTCTCACTCTTTCTCTCTCTCTATCTCTCCTCTCTCTCTCTCTCTCTCTATCTCTCTCTCTCTCTTTCTCTCTCTTTCTCTTATCTACACTATGAGTAACAGGATATAGAAAAATAATGGTTAAAATATTGCTCTTTTCTTTGGGCACAAGGCGTGAAAATTTAGGGAAGGGATCTAATCGGTGAAAATCGACCTCGGTGGAATATGAATTTATGAATTCAGAGGGTAAAACTGCAAAAAATGTGCGTTGTCCGGCGTCCTAAAGATTCGGCAAGCTGACCACCTTAACAGTTTGTTAGCATATTTAATATATAGCATTTTAAACAGTTAACCAGAAATAAATATGTCTTAAATTGTCACCCATGCTTTCAAGAAAGACGAAAATAACCTGTCTTTCTAACTTATTGTCATTTCTCACGATGTGTATGTATGTGTACGTATCTCTATGTTTCTCTGTCTGTATTCCCCTCGGCATATAAGCATCCCTTTCTGCTCAATTATCTATTTTAATCTTTACATAATATGCATGTGGTATGTGTGTGAAGTGAAAGAGAGGAAAGGGAGAATGTGCAAGAGTGTATGCTGCTTTCTGTCAGTACTTTTTATTTGTATGTGTGCTTCTGTTTGTGTGTGGTTTCTTGTGTTCTCTGCGCCTTTGATCGCTTACTTAATGTCTGTATTTATAATTTGTGTTATTACGTGTGTGTACGTAATGTGATCACGTTTATACGTGTGTATGTATGTGTGTGTGTGCGTTTGTAATTTTATGAATTGTGATTGCATGTGTAGGTCAACAGGTGCTTACACATATTTCTCCTTCTAAAACCAATTGATCCTTAAACATCGATCACTGTACAGAGTATCGAAAAGATCAATAAATCCAGGAGATTTCTTCTTCAAAGATGTCATTGTCATTGGAACCTGACCATCAGTCAACTGGAATTAAATGAGATCCCACTCTCACATCTGTACAATTTTCTCATAAATGCTGGAATATCGTAACAGAATATCAAAAATATTTTTTTTAGTTATTTCTTCCAAAAATAAGCAAAATCAAGAACTTAATGTAATTTTTGCATAAACTGTCAATCAAATGAATTAGCTTCCTTTTAATTATAAAATAAATGTTTTTATCGATTTCTCTTCATCAAATTACTGCTATTCTTTCCCAAACTGCAGGATTCCTCTCTTCTCGACGAAAACAACAAAAACAAGAGCAAAGCTACTTCTTTTACATCCTGTTTCCTCCCCGTATTCAACCTTTACTCTTTCTTTAACCACTTCGGCTATACAAGATTGTATCGTGTGTTTAGAGGTTATCTACTACTGCTCAGCCTTATCTGTCCATACATATATATATATATATATATATATATATATATATATATAAATGTACATGTATGTGTGTGCGTGTGTGTCTATGTATGCATGTATATGTGTGTATATATATATACATGCATGTGTGTGTATGTTTCCGTATGTGTGCGTGAGAGAAAGAGAGAGATAGTGAATAAGTGTGTGTATGCATGTGTGTATGTACAAGTGCGCATCTCCTTTGTATCAGTGAATTCTGAATTCTTCCATCCTGTCTAATTTCTTTCACATAGACATCTGTCATTAATCTAATTAAAATCTTAATTAGTTATAAAGCTCTGTCAGTAAACAAATACTTCATTTAGATGAATTAAGATGTGCCTTGTCAAATAAATGTGTGTCTATTTTCCGCATACATATGTATATGTGTGTGCGCACGCACGTGTGTGTGTATTTATATTTGTGCGGATATATTTATGCCCGCATACATATTTGTATGTGTATGTGTGCGAGTATTTTGCGATATGAAGCTGATCAAATGCAAATAAAACTATAAATAATAGATATTTGCTAAAGAAAACAATACCCCTTGGCTAGAAGAAAAGCGGACAGCCATTCACAGGACTTGAACTAGGTAACTCACTATTATACAAAAGCGAAATACCGACATCTATACCACCCGAAAAAAAGTTTTTAAACTTCCAAGCAAGAATAGAAGTGAGTTGAACAGTTAGATCGTAATTTATAAGCATCGGTTGTTGGCACTCCGTCGAGGGTTCCAGTTGATCCGATCAACGGAACAGCCTGCTCGTGAAATTAATGTGCAAGTGGCTGAGCACTCCACAGCCACGTGTACCCTTAACGTAGTTCTCAGGGATATTCAGCGTGACACAGTGTGACAAGGCTGACCCTTTGAATTACAGGCATAATAGAAACAGGAAGTAAGAGTGAGAAAAAGTTGTGGTGAAAGAGTACAGCAGGGTTCGCCACCATCCCCTGTCGGAGCCTCGTGGAGCTTTAGGTGTTTTCGCTCAATAAACACTCACAACGCCCGGTCTGGGAATCGAAACCGCGATCCTGTGACCGCTATTTCGCTGCCCTAACCACTGAGCCATTGCGCCTCCACTAAGCATCGGTACTACAAAAGCAAATCTCTTACAAAATTGATGTAATGTAAATGTAGCTCTAAGTAAATATTTCATAATGCATTGAAAGAAACAAAGCAAAACATTTCTTTGGGGTTACGGTTGATGCATGTTTGAGATCCCGTGAATGGTTATCCGTCGTTTTGTATTTCCCTTTTGTTCAAAGAGTAATTATACCTGATCTATTGGGAGTTATTATATAAGGGTTTAAGCAACTTCGGAAAAAGCAATTTGATTTCATATACATATCGCTGTTTCTACATTTCCATATATCAATCTGTACATGTGTGTATGTGTGTCTAGATATGTGTGTATGTGTGTCTAGATGTGTGCGTGTATGTGTGTGTGTGTGTGTGTGTGTGTGTGTGTGTGTGTGTGTGTGTGTGTGTGTGTGTGTGTGTGAATGGATGGATGGATAAGACCGTAAGAGAAAGAAAGGGAAAGGAAGAGTGAGATATCTATTCTTTTATTCTTTTACTGGTTTCAGGTATTGCAGCACCGTCTCAAAGAGTTTAGTCGACTGAATCGGCTCAATTATTTATTGTTAGTTTGATACTTATTCTATCAATATTTTTTTGATGAACCGGTAATTTACGGGAACGTAAGCAAAGCACATGTAAGCGTGTGCTAACTGTCTGTCTATATGCATGCATGCATGCATGCATGTATGTATGTATGTTCGCATGCATATTGGTTTGGTAAAACAAACAGGTGAGTTAGAACTCAATACATGAGTATATTTTTTTATTACTTTTAATCGGCAGAAAGTTACAAAAATGCTTCAAGAGCTGAGAGCGTCGGCCATTACATCTGTCACGACGTCCATTGCGTCGGCCATTGTGTCAATTTTGCATCTGTCAGTTAAAAATTCACAAAATCCTATATATATATATATATATATATATATATATATATATATATATATATATACGAGTTCTGATCAATAAGTACTCTGACTGTTGCCATAGTTGACCTTGAACTCTACTGTGCATGCGCACTAAGGCTTAAAGTTCTACCTCACTTCCGCAGTTTACAGCAGTGCTTGGAAGAGAAGTGTGTAGCGTGTGATCGTCGCATTGACCATGACAAATAAAGTTGTCATGGCGATACCTGCTCAGAGGCCTACGCAAAGTTGCAGAAAATGTATGGAGAGGAGTCTACGAGCTGCACAGAAGTGTACGAGTAGGTCAGACGTTTCCAAGATGGCCGAAAAAAATGTCGGTATTGACGAATGTTCTGTGAAACCTGCAACCAACAGAACTGAGCAAAACACCGCAGATGTGCTCGAAGCTGTGAGGGGAAATCGTCGAATCACCATCCGTGAGTTTTCAGAGGATGTGCAGATTAGTTACGGTTCAGTTCAGTCCATTATCAGTGAAGATTTGGGTATGAGACGCCAAGTTTGTGCCAAAACTGCTTTCAGCTGACTAAAAAGACACTCAGGTTTGAGTTGCCCAAGATTTCCTTGATTGTGTCGAGAACGATGAAAATAGTTTGAAAACATTGTGTAGGCCTCTGAGCAGGTATCGCCAAACTTTTAGAAAAATTTGATGCAGACTCACTGCTCAGCTTTCTTTGTAATGATCAACGTGATGATTCCACATTACACACCTTCCTTTCAACCACTGCTGTAAACAGCAGAAGTGAGCTGGAACGTTCGAATCAGATTGTTAGCTAATACTCTACTGGATTCTTTACGCGAAACCGATTGGATGTTTAATACTATACATTGCGGATAATATACCAACTCGACTGACAGATATACGAGTGCATCTTTTCTTTGACTTATGGTCTCTTAGATGACTCACGTATATATAATATATATAAATGTATATGTGTGTGTGTGTGTGTATACATATGAAACTATACATAATATATAATATATAATATATAGATAGAGATATAGAGATATATACACGTATATATACATATGCATATATTCTTTTCCTTAATTGCATGTCAGTTTTGGGGAGCTCTTGATACTTATGATTATCGCCCTTTTCCCAATCAGAGATGCTACATTAGCCAGCAAGTGTTGGCCTTTCTCTCAAGAAGCATAAATAATTTCACCAAATCAAGAAAATAGTTTGTACGCTATTAAGTATATACTCTTCGTCGTTTTTGTTTAGAAACATGTCACCGACGACGACTTTGAGATATTCCTCTTGGCTCCTTCTTGTCTTATTTATGCAATTTTCTTAAGCTGTAAACATATTGTATTCAATTTTGCATATGCCACAGTGTCTTGTCTGCTGAAGATAAGGTAGCTTAATTGTTATGCTGATTGATGCCTATTTACACATAAACACATGTCTTCCGCTGTTCACTTGTCTTCAGACTACCACACTGTCTTTTCTTTAAAAGTTCTTAGATGTTGGAGAATTATTGGCTCTGGAGATTATCTAACCTTCTCACTTGGAGTTGATACCATTTGCGACCATACGATACCAAATGGAAATGGGGATAATGTCAGTAACGCAATGATTTATATTGTATTATACTCGGTGTACCATTATGGTGCTTTTTGTTCATTTCTTTCAAAAGCAAGCTTCTGGCTACGCATTTGTTTCGCATAACCTATTTTTGCTTCATTAATAAAGATGTGTGTGTGTGTGTGTGTGTGTGTGTGTGTGTGTGTGTGTGTGTGTGTGTGTGT
>NC_068982.1:114387922-114390660 GCF_001194135.2 Octopus bimaculoides
TATATATATATATAAACATATATATCATGTGCCTCTCTCCAAAAGACACAGGAAGACTCTAAAAAGGAAAAAGTCGTGCATCACCTGCATTTAAGCTGAAATATGCCGATGTAGTGCGCACTACCTCTGAAAACAAGCTCTACTGAGAAGCCGTCATAAGAGTTGCAGCTAAGAAACAATCGTTTTTATGCATGACTCAAAAGATTGTGCAACGATTAACTTGGTTTCATCAATTCCAGAGTCGGAGCCATCCCAACCAACACGCAAGACCGCCACAACCAATGGATCCAGGGTAGCCACCACTGGCATGAACACAGAGATCACACTAATATACTTCGTAAATGTAAGAAGATTGTGCAACTCAGTAACAGAACTAAAATTACCTTCCTGAGAGATCTAGTGAGATGCAATCAAACAAGCCTTATGCATACTACTCACTGAAACGCACTTGAAACCCGACATCGCAGTTTCAGAAATACTCATACCAAAGTGCGTGGTGGAGTTGCAATGTGCATCCGTGAAGATATCTCATGCCCCACTCAAACTCAATGTGTGACACACTAACTGTACATACAAGACAACTCGACATAGTTATATGTACTACATATCGCTCAACAGATGCCCCAAATCACACAGGCCTATTCGAAGACTGACTTGCAAGAATAGAAGCGGCTTAACCAAAATAGAAGAGCACATCAGTGTACTTCTCATAGGAGACTTCAACCTACCCAATGGGAAATGCCCTAAAGGCATCTTCCTCTCGGGAATGACGCGATGTGAGCAAATTCAAGTGGAATTCCTACTCAGCCTCACCAACAATTTATATATGGAGCAAATAATATTCCAGCAAACGAGGGCAAGTTATATACTTGATCTCTGCTTCACAAACAATGTGAATCTCATCAATAATGTGAAAGTGACACCGACGCTAATCTCAGATCACAACATTATAGAGCTGGCCATGTATGGACCAAAGGAATCCACAGACATGCCGCCAATAAGAAGCACTCAAAACCTATCCAATCTGAACTAGCACAAAGCAGACTGGAAATCAAATGAGAAAGGGATCATCAAACGGGACTTGTACCATTGTCTCTCTACACCTGATAGACATGAAATTAAAAACTTTCATGTTCATAATGCAAGCTATATGCTACAATTTTGTCCCAATGAGAAGGGCCAATTCACATAAAAACAAGATTCTCAGGGAGAGGAAAGTTCCTATGAGACGGCGTATAAAGACTTCAGAGTTTCTTCGTAAATGGTAAGCTCTCAGGCAAACTAAAGGAGGGAATAATATGCTCTGTCCATACAGGAAGAAGCGCAGAGTAGATGCTAAAGACTATAGGCCTATCTTTTTGACCTCATACATCAGTAAAGTCATGGAACGAATAATCGGAAGGAAATTAATTGCATTCTTTGAAGAGAATGACTTACTGACTGACACCCAGCATGGTTTTCGGCCAGCTTACTGATACAGCTCTTGCACATTACGACCGGTACTAAAGCAGCTGCTCAACAACTCAAATGTGGACGTGATATACCTCGACGCTTCAAAAGCCTTCGAAAAAGTCGACCACGATATGATGTGTCACAGGTTCCGAAATATTGGCATATTTGGAAAACTTGGAGAATGGCTACATGAGTTTCTAAAAGATAGAAGTCATGTAGTGATGGTCAATGGGCCACCTCCCAGTAAACACAAATAATGAGTTGTGTTCCACAGGGCACTGTCCTGAGGCTACTGCAATTCATAGTGATCCTCTCTGACATGCTCTCTGCTGCTCAAGAACCTACCCTTGCTAGATAGGCAGACGATACAAAAGTCGTGCATCTGCGACGTGAGTTGGATGCAATATACAGGTGGGCTAAGGAAAATAATATGCAGTTTAAAGCTGGAAATTTCAAAACCCTGCACTACCAACACAGGAAGCTCAATGAAAAGCAAATGGGATACACTGGCCCAGGAGGGATTCCAATCCCTGAATCCAAATCAGTTCGTGATCTGAGCATCGACATGAGTAATGATGCATCTTCCCAGGTCTGGCCGGGTGGATCCTTCGAACTTTCACAACAAGAGAGAAGGAAACCACGATGGTCCTCTAGAGGACTTTCGTCCTCAGCCGTCTGGATTACTGCTCACAACTATGGTCACCAAACAGTGTAAAATTAACGAAGGAACTCGTGGCAATCCAGCGAAGCTACACAAAGAAGATCGATACAATGCGACATATCAGCTACTGGGAGAGACTGAAAGAGTTAAGATTCTATTCTCTGGAGTGAAGGTGGCAAAGATATGCAATAATATACTTCTGGAAAATCCTAGAAAAACTTGTTGCATACTTTGTCACTGTTACTAGTACAAACAGATACTGCATGGTATCAAATGTCCTAACATTGCCATCAAGATACAGGACCAGATACTGCAACAGCTTAGGTTTCAAAGGTCCACAGCTCTTCAATATCCTCTCACAAAAACTGAGCGACCTGCATGGCATGGATGTAGGCTTTTTCAAAGTAAAACTATATCTTCTATCATGAATTCCAGATAAACCTACCTCTAGGCCAGAAATACAGATAAGGGCAACAACGTCAAACCCCTCATCCACCAAATGTCACATATCAGAGGAGGTTTAGTGAAAGTGTTGCAAAGTAAACGGCGGTGCCCCAGCCTGGCCGCAATCTTTGGACTGAAACTTAAAAGTTAAATTTTCTGTCACGGAACAGTACATATAAAG
>NC_068982.1:114390741-114397780 GCF_001194135.2 Octopus bimaculoides
ATATGCATGCCTCTGTGTATGTTTTTGTGTTTATGATTGTCCACCACAACCCCTTTATAACTAGTGTTTGTTTCTTTATGTCCTCTAACTAGCGGTTCGGCAAAAAAAAAAACGAGAAAATATGTACCAAACTCCAAAATATATACTGGGGTCGATTTGTTCGTCTAAACCCTTGAAGGCAGGACTCAAGAAACAAGTAAATTATAAAAGATAGACTCTGTGTGTCAGTACTGGCACTCCGTCGGTTACGACGACGAGGATTCCTGTTGATCTGATCAGTAGAACAGACTACTCGTGAAATTAACGTCTAAGTGGCAGAACACTTCCCAAACACGCGTACCTTTAACGTAGTTCACAGGGAAATTCACTGTGACACGATGTGACAAGGTTGGCCCTTCTTGAATACAGGGACAAGTCATTTTTACCAACTGAGTGGACTGGAGCAACGTGCAAATAAAGTGTCTTGCTCAAGGACTTAACGCGCGGCCGGAAACCGAATTCAAGACGTTACGATCGTGAACCGAATACCCAAATCACCAAACCGGAAACCAACGATGGAGCAACTATGTGGTCAATTCACTCGATGTTGCCATCCTAAAACCATTACATGTTGTAGTCCTAAAAATTAATAAAAATACGGGTTTGTTATAGCTAGAACGCTTTGGATAAAAAGTTTGTTCAACCAGAGTAGACCTAGAGCGAAACAACAATAATGACACTAATAAGATCAACTTATTAATTAAGGCCAACTTCCAAACATACAGTGTAACACTTGTTTCACTATTTTTGTAATAAAGTAATATCCTAAAATCGAATAAGCGAGGGTTGTGTTTTCTCTATTTCTTGTAATCAACTGAAGACATTGGAAGAAGAAATCCCACTCAGGTTATTTCGATAATACCATGACTATTGAGACGTGACATTTTGATCATTTCAGACGATCTAAACTGTGTTGCAAATATCAGCTTAATTCAATTTAAAGAAATTGTTTTATGCCGCTTTTTCATCAAAGAAACAATTGGTTTCCCGGTAGAATCTAACCGATAAAAGGAGATTCTTCGCGACAATTGAAAACCATGGAAATAACATCTTCTATACGTCGACGCCTCAAAGGAATCCTAAGAGACAAAGGTATACCAACTGAAGTTTATGGTCACTGATGGAATGTGTATGCGTCAATTGCAGTGAATATATTTTATTCCGTGACATTTGATAGATCACACATTTCTCAAATAATTCAACAGTGAAATATTAACTTATAATACGACTCTTTGTATCTGCCACCATATTCCTGACGCCCAAATTCGACTTTTCTAAGTAGACGATGTTTTAAAACAGAAAATGGAAGGATGCACAAAATCTACTTCAAGGATGTTGTATAATCATAAAACTCAAGAGATAAACCCTGTTACACTGTTACATTGTGCTGACTGACAATAAATACAATGCTTAGCAAAGTTGAACAATCGGATGTAAGTATTTTATAAACACAATTTAATATAAATTATGGAAGATCACTTCATACGGAGGATCATCTCATACAGGGGATTACCTCATATGCAGGATCATCTTATACGAAGGGTCACCTCAAAAAGAATTACCCATTTCATAAAGTAAGTCCACAGAAAGTATAATTGAATAAAGCTCAATTAGGGAAGAAGAGGAGCAAATATAAAATTTGTGAAAGCTAAGAAAAGTGGAATATATGACAATTAAGCATTATTTAGAAATTACAAATGTGGAGGCGCAATGGCCCAGTGGTTAGGGCAGCGGACTCGCCGTCGGAGGATCGCGGTTTCGATTCCGAGACCGGGCGTTGTGAGTGTTCAGCGAAAACACCTAAAGCTCCACGAGGCTCCGGCAGGGGATGGTGGCGAACCCTGCTGTACTCTTTCGCCACAACTTTCTCTCACTCTTTCTTCCTGTTTCTGTTGTGCCTGTAATTCAAAGGGCCAGCCTTGTCACACTGTGTCACGCTGAATATCCCCGAGAACTACGTTAAGGGTACACTTGTCTGTGGAGTGCTCAGCCACTTGCACGTTAATTTCACGAGCAGGCTGTTCCGTTGATCGGATCAACTGGAACCCTCGACATCGTAAACGACGGAGTGCCAACAACAACAGGAATTACAAATAAAAGATTACTTCGTAAATAAACGTCATTTATAACGTCGGAAGTGTAACGAAAGACGAATGGAGTCGATTCTGTCCCGTTACAAGCCGGATATATGCATGATTTAGTTAATTTCTTATTTTATTCTTTTTTCTTTTATTTGTTTCAGTCATTTTGACTGCGAGCATGCTGGAACACCACCTTTAATCGAACAAATCGACCCCGGGACTTATTCTTTGTGAACCTAGTACTTATTCTATCGGTCTCTTGCCGAACCGCTAAGTTACGAGGACGTAAACACGCCAACATCGGTTGTCAAGCGCTGGTGGGGGACAAACACAGACACATAAACATACACATATACATTCATATATATATATATATATATATATATATATATACGACGGGCTTTTTTTAGTTTCCGTCTACCAAATCCACTCACAAGACTTTGGTCGGCCCGAGGCTATAGTAAAAGATACTTGCCCAAGGTGCCACCAATGGGACTGAACCCAGAACCATGTGGTTGGTAAGCAAGCTACTTAACACACAGCCACTCTATTTACCACACAGCCACTGGGCCTATCTAGCATTCGACAACTTAGAACTATATTTTGAATCAACATTATGTCAAAGGATCTATTCTCCCAAATAAGTAAAAAATATTAATTTAAGTAAGTAGTTTGTCGTGTGATTTTGTAATTATGAACAGTTCTGCCTCACTAAGTAATGAGTTTTGGACTTTGTTAGAGCCTTTTTAAAGGAAACTAGTGTTTTCAAGTCCACTATTCTTTAATTGAAGTTAAGCTTCGTACGGTAAACAAGCATGCTATATTTCATCCATGATAGTTCAAAAAACATTCAAATCATGCATACTTCTCTCAGCTATCCAATCCATTTCTTCTTCCTTAACGAGAGCTTATACGATTTACAGAACATATCATCCATTCACTCGGGAATGTCGTAAAGCAAAGCATCTATGTCTATTACTGATGAAGTGGCAATATATATATTTATAAGCCAAAGGATTGCACATTTACTATAAGCATGCAAAACTATACAAACATGCTTAATTCGCTTAATCTTATGAAAACAATCTTATCCATTGTTCATTTGAAAATCTGTAATATAAAATAATACATAACGGATTCAAATACATGCAAAATTGAAAATTCTGTTGAAGGGTTTTAATTTTCTAAATGGAGATATTTCAAATAAATAAATATTTTCAGTCAGTTTATGATTAAAGTTAACATATATTCGACAAAATTAACCTTATTGATATAATTTGGTTCATAAATTGTTTCATAATGAGAATCTTCGATTTATTGATTGATAATTCTTCAGTTTTAATGTTACATCATGCAATAAAGATGGTTTCTCAAGACGATCTATGAACAAGCAAAGTGGTTGAGCATTCTCCACCCCGTAACGTAATTCTTAAGTAGAATCAATGTGACGCAAGTGTAACACAATTGAACCGACGGGTTTCAGTAGAGCTTCCATCTGCCCAGCTTCACCCACAAAACTTGGATCGACCCGAAGCTATGGTAAATGCATTTGCTCAATATGTGGGATCGAAACCGAGACTTCATGACTGTAAAGCCAACATTTTAACCACTCAGCCTTACAACTCAGACCACAAATTACGCAATAATTATCAAATAAAAGCATTATCTGAGTATCCAGTATCAAACAGGATAAATCAAGTAAATGTCATGCTTATCTCTTTGTATTAATACACTTAAATCTTAAATCTTGCTGGTTCCAATTTCTTTAGGGCAACTTTTCTAATCCCATCTATGGTAATCCCAGCTATTCTTAGATCCAGGCCTTTTATCGGAATTATATAATTTATTTCAAGAATTCTGTTGCATGTAATAGCATACTACTGAAAACATTACACACACGTATTCATACATATAGATATGCATGTATATAGGTGAGTGTATGTGTGTATGAATATATGTGTGTGTGTGTATGTAGGTGAGTGTATGCATGTGTAGTAGTAGTAGGAGGAGGAGGAGGAGGAGGAGGGGGAGGAGGGCTGACAGAATCGTTAGCACGCCAGCAAAAGGTGATAACATTTCTGTTCAATTACATCCCCTTTTCGGGGATATAACTCAGGGATATATATTTTGCATTTTTGTGAACACAAAGGTGTTATATATTTTTCCAATTTTAAAAATTGTCGGAATACGACAAAATAAAGTAATTGACAGTGGACTTTTTTGACTCCCAATACAGCCATAGCCACGGAACATGACGTCAATGGCAGGCAAGTTAGAGCTAAAATAAATTTATTGAATCTATGAAATGGAATTTCGTCTTGTTGTTCAGACGACAGCACCACCTGCAAAAGTAAAAGCAGCAGCAACGACAGTGACAACAACAGCAACAATGACAATAACGATACCAACAGTAACGACAATGTGTTCAACAGCAGCAGCAACAGAAACAACATTAACAGCATCAACAACAGCAACAGTAACAACGTGAACAAGACCGAAGACAACAAAAAGAAAGTAAGAGCGAAAACGAAAACAAGAATGGAACATGGCTATAGTAGTAACAGTAACAAAAACTGTGTGGAAGACATCAGCAGTAGTAACAAGATTGGAACAATAGCAACATGAAAAAATCCACGACAACAACTCTTTATCTTTCTCGAGGGTAGTTAGCCAGTGCACCGTGCATTCGGTGCAAGATCACAAAGGTAAAACCCTCCAGTACAGAAATGATATTGTTAAACCAGTTGTTATGTCGCTTAACGAGGAGGAAAGAACTAACTCTGAACGAAAAACTGTGCATGTATGCGTTTCGCGCAAGGAGAGGAAACTTAAATTTCTAATTTCAGCAGAAACAGAAAAATGCCTCCAAGATGTGTGGCCCTCAGTGCTTCACATCTATAGAGGAAAACAATACGGAACGGTAGCTGTTATACGCACCAGCGAGCAAGAAGCCAGAAGAATGGCAACAATTACTTGCACGTTCCAGACCTTTACAATGATTCCTCAGTATACGGGTGAAGTTTTGACTCGAATTCGAAGGAACGTGACGGTACATCGAGATCCGGGTCTTAGCCATTCTGGAGAAGCATGGGCAGATTGTGGACCGTTTTGCATGCATACGTTCAGTGTCCGGCCATTGTTGACTTGAGGAATTATTTGGAACGGCTGTTGTTGCATGGGATGGATCTGTCTATGGACTGAATCTATAGTGATGATTGACCCGCTGCCCTACTTTAATCAGGCAGGTAGGGTAGTTTTCCTTTGCTTGGTGGCAGTGGCTTAAACGGGTTCTCTTTTGGACGAGATTAAAAGGCATGAGGACTGAGACATTCTTTTTTGGTAGAGCCCTCATCGACTTTTCAAGTTTCACTTGAAAAGGAAAGTGAGGCTGGAGAGTGTGGTGCTGTCCTCGGTTGAATTTATTGAAAAGAGGGTAAATGTTACGAAAATGGCAAGAAAGGATGGTACCGTTCTAAGTGTAGATCTATGAGTCGGAGAAAAGGAATTAGACGGGGCACATCACTAACATTCTTTTTTTCCTTCTTACTTTTTACTGTTGTAGAGTATGTATGCTTCTATTCTGTATTTTATTGTATACTGTGTATGCTATATATATATATATAATTCTATATGTAAAACCACACACTGTACGACTGTATTTGTATTGTCTCCTCCATCCTTCACCCTGATGCCAAATAAAAGAAATTATCATTATTATTATTATCATTAGTAGTAGTAGTAGTAGTAGTAGTAGTAGTAGTAGTAGAAACAGCAGCAGCAGCAGCAGCAGCAGCAGTAGTAGTAGTAGTAGTAGTAGTAGTAGTAGTAGTAGTAGTAGTAGTAGTAGTAAGGCGGCGAGCTGGCAAAATCGTTAACACGCCAGACAAAATGCTTAACGGCTTTCCGTCCGTATCTACGTTCTGAGTTCACGTTCCGCCGGGGTCGAATTTCTCTTTCATCGTTTCGGGGCTCGATAAAATAAGGACCAATTGAACACTGGGATCCCAATATTGCTGGCATTGTACCGAAATATGAAATCATTACTCCTCCTACTACTACTACTACTAGTACTCAATTACTGTCAAAGACTATTTCCAAATAAAACAAAAGTTAATATGACACTTCATGTATCTTTCAGATAGTTATTATGGTGTAATTCTGTGCCCCCAGAAACAGCTGTTGGGCTCTAATACCATACCTTCTCCCTTTCATTACTTGTGTCACTATACTTTATGTAAGTCTGTTCTGTTAATGTACAAATCTCTATTTATTTATACATGAATGTTCACCGTCTGAACATTTTTAGTCTTTGTTTTCTCTCTATTGAAGTTATGTATGTTTATTTTCTATATTTAGCCCAAGCAGTTATATTTGCTTATTTACAAGGTTATCTCTCTCTCACTCTCTCACTCTCTCTCTCTCTGTCTCTCTCTCTCTCTCTCTCTCTCTCTCTCTCTCTCTCTCTCTCTCTCTCTCTCTCTCTCTCTCTCTCTCTCTCTCTCTCACTCTTTTTATCTATCTATTTGTCTATCTATCTGTCTATCTACTTATCTATCTATCTATCTATGTGTATATATATCATCATAAATATACAGGGATTAGCATTGAGTTGCTTCTCCAACATACTGAAAATTTAGAAATAGCAGTCAAAGAACTACTGATTCTAAACTACAAATTTTTCTCTAAACGGATGGCGATATTTATGGCACACATAGAACAAAAAACCAGAGGGAAAAGCAAAAACAAACCTGCCGATGAATTCGTAAGTGCCTTTTCTTCTCGTTGGTTTTTGGTGTCGCATGGCCAGAAATTACCGTGAATTTTTTAGAGACACTTTCAAATTTATCAGAATATTGGGCTGAAGATGCGGACTAGAGTAATTTCATTCTCTTAACCGCGAAACGTTCGTATCCAATTAA
>NC_068982.1:114399224-114402586 GCF_001194135.2 Octopus bimaculoides
ATATATATACTTATACGTATGTATATACATACATATATATACACACGCACGCACACACACACACACACACACACACACACACACACACACACACACACATATGTATAAGATAGAGTTCAATTACAGTGAGATTTGACTGTTATCTCTAGTATGTGACCATGTGGAAGCTCTATTGCCGACTTGTCTCTCGATAAGTAACTGCAATAGGTCAACCAATAGAATAACTCCGCTGAAATGGAGATTTAGAACATTAGATCTGATTTTATTCTACTGAACAGGATCTTCACTTTTATATTGAGAAGCGACGTTTTGCAAGCAATATCTTATTTCTTTTTTAGTAGACATTCCTTTGTCTCTACATCTTAAGCAAAACAAAAAAAAATATTGATTGAATAATCAAAATATGATTAGAAAGCATCATTTCATAATTATAGCACTGAGACTGAATTGTGTTTCTTTTGATTTAATCAATCAATTCAATCAATCAATATTCATTTATCTAACACTAGTGTGATAAATAGAATGCATTGCTAGACATTTCTCCTTTATTATTCCCCACATCCAATCAAATGCATTTTTGAATGAGTGATTGGATCTATTGATTGCAGATGAGTGCATTTCTAAGCTGCCTATTGTGGCAGAAACAAGTTTAATATACTGTAATTTAAGGAAACATTATTTCGACACTACTCTCAGTGCTTTCAGTGGTAACATGTATATCTTCAGGATACGTATTTACATAGAGGTACACAAAATCATTAATAAATAAGAATTAAACACTGCGGTTTCTCTGACGGAGAATTCTACCTCAAATGTTAACTTTTCTTCCAAACAGCAAACCACTATTTTCCTTTTCTGAACTGTTTACACTCACTAGTAGCCATTAGAGACCAGCACTACAGCACTAGTTTGCTCTGATCCTGGCACTTGCTTGGTTATTTTCACTGCGGAAGTGCTGGTGGTTAGAGCTTTGTCGCTGAATCCGATACCTTGACACATTTTTGAGTTGAACAATTCCCATACGCTTGTCAAATATTTATCACCACTTAAACGTGGATGTTCTATGAGAAAATAAACTACACTGCGTTAGATACCATGAGAGAAATTCTCATATTGGCTTTTGGATCAAAAAGTTCTCTTGTTTATATAAATTCCCGCCATCACCAGCGACGAGACCACCAGCTCACGTGATTTCGACGTTTCTTGGTCTTGTCAATGACGGACGTACAACGGCTAGAGATAGCAGCGACTCATTTCCCGACTAGTGATATATAGAATAGCAGTGCCAGAACAAGCACTGGTGTCACGATTACCCAGTGAGCTTGTCGAAAATATATATATTAGCGACAGAGGCAGTATTAATACCAGGAGGTAATATTTATCCCCACTTAAACGTGGATGTTCTGTTTAAACAAACTATCCTGCGGTAGATATCATGAGGAAAACTCTCGTTCTGACTTTTGGCGCAAAATGCACTCTTGTTTATATCGCTAGCGAGGAGATAAATCATCGCCACTTCCAATGCCGAGACCATCAGATCACGTGATTTCGACCACCCTTGGTCTTGTCAAGGACTGACGTTCGACCGATAGAGATAGCAGCGGCTCAATATATTTAGTTTATGTTATTCTAAATTTATCACTAGTATATTATATATTCTTACCTCTTTAAATTACCTGTTGAGTTTTCTTTGGTAGTTTTTAGTAAAATATACAGGATTAACTTTATTTACAACAGTTTCTTATCGCACTCACCAGGAAGATCCACATGGTATGTGTGTTATAAATATAAACAGCGCATTAAGTAGTTAAATATTTACCTTATCTATAAAATAATAGCCTTGTTGACAAGGATTTCGTTACATTCACTTATTTCCCTTACTTTCAAATTCAACTAAACTGACATATTTCCTCGTAATATAATGAAACACACCAACAAATTATATTACATTTAACGCATTCACATATATGTAGAATAAATAACCAAAGACCTCACGAATGTTTGGATTCTAAATAAGGCTAGCTGGGTCACAGTGACAAACCAGTGACTTGGTAGCATGTTTCATATTTTGGCAATTCTTTTAGGTGTTTATGTTGTCAGGAGCAAACATAAAATTTCCATAAAAGTTCCAACCGCTGACTCTACAGAACATCAAGTATATGGTGGCTAGAAAGAGTGAGAGAGAAGTGAGGTTGCACAAGCACTCAGTTGGTACTAATTTCAGCTAAGGAGATTGGAGTAGCATGAAATAGAGTACCTTGCTCAAGGACACAATGCACTACCCAGTGGAAGAATCGAACCTTCCAACTTATGATACGTATGTATGTGTGTGTGTGTGTTCAAAACATATATAGATAGATAGATAGATAAATACATACATATACACATGCATAGACAGATAGATAGATAGATAGATATATTGTGTACATATGTTTAGTGTTTAGTGTTTATGTGTGTGCGCGCGTGAGTGCGTAAGTACGTGTGAGTGTGTGTGTGTGTGTGTGTGAGAGAGAGAGAGAGAGAGAGAGAGAGAGAGAGAGAGAGAGAGAGAGTGATTATATATTTATTTTCTTAGACGTATTTACATTAAAAAAAATATGAACACACTGACGTGTGCTCGAGAATGCCCTCAACTATACATCTGACCATATATTATTTTTCCGTTATTAAACGTTAGTTAACTGTCATATCAAATACTATTAAGATTGTATCGGTTGGATTATTAAGCTAAATGATAGAAAGAGACTATTGAAAAATCAACCCAAACACTGAAACCTCTTCTGTTTCTGAAGCATCCAAGAGAAAATCGAATATAAAGGCAATTTACAAATGGCAATTCAAAATGTCGGGTTAGTGTAAAAGTAAGATAGTTATTGAAGCAATGTCATATTATCTGTCTGACTTACCCGGTTTTAACGTAAACTTGGATAATCTTTTTACACAAAGAAAGATAAATATATTAAAATCGATGAGATTTAGGAAATATTTATTGGACAACAGCAAGAAAGTGCTATTTTCAAATTCTTCACTAATATTAATTGTATATCGATCAATTTATTTACCTTTCTATGTAAATATCCATCTGTGTAATAACAAATAGAAAGGCAGATAGATTGACTGGCATACACAGAGAGATAAGGATAGACACTCGTTCATACATATGTATGTATGTATGTATGTATGTATGTGTATGCCATTAGCATTGAGGAATAATTTGATTAAAATGTTTTCTTCCTTTTGTCTTATAAATATTTCCCTAATTTCATCGATTTTAATATATTTAGCTTCCTTTGATAAAACATGAATAAATGTGTGTGTATGTATATATACATACATACATATATATAGATCGGAAGAGCGTC
>NC_068982.1:114403129-114405027 GCF_001194135.2 Octopus bimaculoides
ATATATATATATATATAACTGCCGCTATGAAATATCATTCTCTTCACCTTATAATTTCCACTCTTATAAATCTCGTAGCATCTTGTACATAGGAATGAAATCTATACCCAGCTTCCCAGCAGTTTACTTCCCATGCTTTCATTTTTCTCTGCTATCATCATTGCCTTTCTTAATGTCAAGAATTTGTTTTGAAATAGCTGTATAAGCCTCTTATTGGCCTTAAAGAACGCTAACAAGAGAATTCTGAGGCAGCTGAATGTTAAGTGTTCTCGTTGTTAGCTTACTTCGTTGACGTTTTCTGTTGTCATCCTCTGTAAGATTACTTTAAAAGAAGTCTCATTTAATGTTGCTATTTATTGGAGGTAGTATGAAATATTTTTGTATTACAAATTCCTCGGAAAAGAAAGGCCAACGATCATGATTTTCGTAAGCCTTTCCCAGATTTCTAAAACCAATACAGCCGCTGTTGTCAGCAGGTCAATGTCTACATATGATTAACGAAATCATGCGAGATTTTGCTAGATCATAGTACATGCAAAATGTGTGCTAGGAAAGAACCGAGGTGTGTAGGCCCGAATGCTTGCTACAAAATGAACTCCTCTAAAGCACGAAGATCAAAGCTGTGCTGTTGAGTAACTCCAGGTCAACTCTGGTCGAGCAGATGCATGTTCAGTGGCATTTCAGTCGTGATCATGTCATTCCTTAAATATCCATAACTATATTCTCCAATTTATGTTGTTTTGTTGTTTCTAAAACGGTATGGTATTTTTAGGGTGTGTGGTTACTATATCTGGCCATTCACACGACTCCATGCGCATAGCCTTAGGGCTCAGAGGAGTTGGCTGAAGCTCACATGAATACGGGTTCGGTTCATGCATTGCACAACGCGTTGTACCCATGAGTAAGTCCCTTCATTTCACATTGCTTCAGTCTAATCAACTGAAAATAAGATTCCGCCGAGTTCTGACGCAGGTCTTTCTCTCTCTTTAACTGCCATAATCTCAATGGCCCAGAGAGGGAGAGAGCCGGTCTGGTCATAAAGTGACCAATGGCTTCGCACTCACAAGGTGCTCGTACGACAATGAACATGGCGGGCTCCAGTTAAACATGCATTTCTTTGATGATGGATCTTTGTACTTGAAATATAGAGGTCATTTAACTTTCACTTTTCGCATTGTAAGAAGCTCTCCGTGTTCATTATTAGTTATTTTACTTCTATATCATAATGCTACAAGCGAAATACGATGCTCTTCATACGCACAAACACGTGCTCACACACTCACATATACATACACACGTGCAAACATACATATATTACATATATATAAACATAACTGTGTATATATATATATTTTATTATTATTATATAAATATAACTGTATATATTATTATTATTATTATTATATATAAATATATAAATGTAACTGCATATATATATATATATATATATATATATTCTTTTCTTTTATTTGTTTCAGTCATTTGACTGCGGCCATGCTGGAGTATCGCCTTTAGTCGAACAAATCGACCCCAGGACTTATTATTTGTAAGCCTGGTACTTATTCTGTCGGCCACTTTTGCCGAACCGCTAAGATACGGGGACGTAAACACACCAGCATCGGTTGTCAAGCGATGATGGGGGAACAAACACAAACACACACACACAAACATATACATATACAACGGGCTTCTTTCAGTTTCCGTCTATGACATCCACTCAAAAAGACAAAGGACAGAGAAAGTGATTAAGTCGATTACATCTGGTACTTAATTTAACGACCTCGAAAGGATGAAAGGCAAAATCGACCTCGGCGGAATTTGAACTCAGAACATAACGGCAGGCGAAATACCGCTAAGTATTTCGCCTGGCGTGCTAACGTTTCTGCCAGCTCACCGCC
>NC_068982.1:114405319-114406603 GCF_001194135.2 Octopus bimaculoides
TATATATATAACCGTTCTCTAAGATGCAAATGACACTTCTCAAAAAATATTAAGTGTTATGGATCTCCTTTTTCTGTTGGAAGAAAATTATCACTCAAATATGATAGGCCTAGTGGTATTTTTTACCTCAAAAATGTTAAGTATTTAAATAGATATATTGGAATATTTCATGAAAAACATGTTCAAGTGTCTTCGAAACAAAACAAATTAGCTTGTTAGATGTGTCAGATGTGTCAGATGTGTCAGATGTGTACTTGTGGACTGGTTGATTAAGACAAGATAAAGCCTTGCTCTGTGACAGTAACAGCGCGTGTTGTAATCCATTTAAAGATGGAATCTGGCTTTTAATTAGAGAATTTTTTCTCCTCTTACTCCAAATATATAATTATATAATTCAGGTGCAGTATCTGGAATTGAAAATCGGACTGAAATCACAAGTGTTTGAAGTGGCTGGATTTTTTATCAATTGAAATTTATTAATTTCCATTTGAATTTGGTGAAATATGTTTTGTTTTTCCATTCTACATCCGGTAATGAAACTGTTTCAATTTGACAGAAAATTCAAAGGCAAAAATTCCAAAAAGTGAAAACTATTTTAAAACAAAGGTCTAAGTTGTGCGTACAGACAGCAACAGCAACAGAAAACTGCGGAAGCCACTGTTGG
This sequence comes from Octopus bimaculoides, assembly GCF_001194135.2. Lineage (NCBI taxonomy): Eukaryota > Metazoa > Mollusca > Cephalopoda > Octopoda > Octopodidae > Octopus > Octopus bimaculoides. The sequence continues at coordinate 114,405,984 of NC_068982.1, forward strand.
TGTCAAGGCACTCCGGAAAAGTTGAAAGTGATTACCTCGTTATTAGTAAATGAAGAAAACAAGGAAACCAAAGTACTGCTTCCTTCGGCTATAATCAATAGTGTTGCCCCCATCGCCTAATGACAATGTCGTATAGACCCAAAATGACCAAAAGCGACAAGCTGCGAAAGACAGTGTGAAAAGGCCAGCAAAAGTTTAGAGAGACGCGTCATCTTACTTCGCAGTGAAGTTCACAGTTATTCACATTACAAACGACGAACTGATGGAACATAGATCAGCTGCGCAATCAAAGTTGAAAACATAAGTAAACTCGCAACCATTGCAACGACGGAAAAATTCACTCGCACCAAAGAAAACGACGGAAAAATTCACACTCACAACGAAAACTGAAACAAACAGAAACCAAACTCGCAAGAATAACAAACAGATCAACATAAAGCTCAACAAACATAGCAGTAACCACAGCAGGAACAAAATCAAAAGGAACAACAAAAATAATAAAAAACAAGAACAACTACAACCGTGCACAGATAAATCTTTCTACACCGCCTTTGGACGGAGAAACAATAAGTCGATAATGTATACAGAACAAAGGAATGATATATATATATATATATATA
>NC_068982.1:114407122-114407756 GCF_001194135.2 Octopus bimaculoides
AAAGCGGATTACAACATGTAGTTGAGGCTAATGCACATTAGAGATAATGAGAGCTGTATCGGTATCACGTATATATATAATCAATTTTCAGGCTTTTACTGACCAAATACAAAGATGGGAAAAATTTAAACATAATCCATCTATTGAATGTTTTGAGTAAACACAAAAAACAGGGTAACCAGTTGTCACTGGTAAATTTTAGATGTACTTTCGTACTTCGCACAATGTTTTCCAACCGCTCGTCTTTTTGACGAAGTAGAAGGAAAAATGGAGATTGGACCCCTACTCACAGTCTTTACCATTTGAACAATAATTCCGGTCAGACATCGACCGTCGCACTCTGTTGAATACCTGAATAACTACGTTTCCAGGGTGATTTCGGCGAAGAATTAGACTATATCTTACGGAGAACTTTCTGGCTAAAGACTATAGACACTCTCTCGAGATCTCTGTCCTTTTAGTGCTACCAAGGAACGATGACAGTTTCTGATCTGCTCTACAATTACAAAGGTGCTGTCAGTTGGTGTCATCCCGGATGTATGCAGGGCATTGAAACTGTCTGAAAGCGGATTACAACATGTAGTTGAGGCTAATGCACATTAGAGATAATGAGAGCTGTATCGGTATCACGTAG
>NC_068982.1:114408634-114409497 GCF_001194135.2 Octopus bimaculoides
AGTTGAGGCTAATGCACATTAGAGATAATGAGAGCTGTATCGGTATCACGTAGTGCACAGGTAGATGTTGCTACGTCAGAAGTCATTGTAGAATCATTAGGGGAGACTGAGAGTGAATGCAGTTGATTACGTACATATATACTAAAACTTGTTTGTGAGAGAAGGGTTGGTAAATAAGTCGAATGATATTCCGATTTTAAAGAAACTACAGGAAGCATTTTGTATTGAAATCAATATATGTACAATAATACATTGAGACAACCTTATCAAATAACTCTAATATGTAATGAACTACAAGATGTGCGTATGATAGCTAGCACAATTTGGTGAACTGCGACAAGAAGCATAAAATAACCAAGTCCCTTGCCAGAATTTATAACTAAGTAATAATTGTAACTATAACTCAAATAAGGAACTCATTACCGTTTCAAACCTAAATCTGCTATCAATATAAAGGATTGAAGATGTAATTTAGTACATAGTATATCATAAAAGGCCTATGTATAATGAACCCAAATTAATTTGGTCTGATTACATGCAAGTTTGCAAATTACTTTTAGGAAATGATAATCAAAGCATTTTACTGTAGAATCATTTCTATAGAAGTTCACGTTGAATACAACATTCAGATCAGATTGCTTTCTGTATCTGTCTCCCTCTCTCTTTCATTCTCTCTCTCTCTATCTCTCTCTCTCTATCTCTCTCTCTCTCTCTCTCTCTCTCTCTCTCTCTCTTTCTCTTTTCCTCTCTTTCTTGCTTACACATGAAAGCACAAGAGAGCGCATGCGCTCACAGACACATACTGATTACACCTTTATGTTCACGCACAAATACAAAATAATGTGCAAAAACTAGAATCATGA
>NC_068982.1:114409660-114433803 GCF_001194135.2 Octopus bimaculoides
TATAACTGTACAGTTAGCTATATATGGATAATTATATACATGTAAATGTATATATGTGTGTGTGTGTATACGTATATATATATATATGCATATATATATATATGCGCATATATATATATGCATTGTGTGTGTATACCTAATCATATAAACATATTGCTAACTATAAACATAAACATAAAAAGTGAGTTAAAAGCATGTGTGTGTATGTGTGTGTGTCTGTGTGTGTGTGTGTCTGTGTGTGTCTCTGTGTGTGTGTGTGTGTGTGTGTGTGTGTGTGTGTGTGTGCGTGTGTGTGCGTGTGTGTGTAGTGTAAAGAGAAAGTGTGTGTGTGTGCAGTGTAAAGAGAAAGTGAAAGAGCCTGAGAGACACAATTTATGAAAAGGAATGTAGGAACACCTAGTAGATAGAACATCCAAACGAGGCGTATTATATCCAATTTACTTTACGTAATAATTCACTGCTGAAGCAATTGTATAACAGCATTGAAACGAACTGAGAAGGTATGATATGAACAAATACAACCTGAGTGCAACAATTGATTTATAAAATATAAAAACAGAAAATATTTATCATGAAGGCGGCGAAACATGTTCGGATGTTATAGTAGAGTATTCGATGCAGGAACAATACATGGTAATAATTACACAATACATAGCTTCGTAGAACTTCATATATATCCTAATCTCCATGTATGTTAGTCATTATCTCACATGCCATTATCTTCATGTGGGATGAATAAACGTTTTTGATACCAGCTTAATTGCATAAAAGACAGGAAATATGCAACAATAGTTGAACTACATGCATGCTTGCAATTCTCTTCCTCCCCACCTGCGCACTCACAGACTCACCTCTGTCTCTCCCTGCTTCGTTCTTGTTCTTGCTGCGGTATGGATATGTTTTTATGCTTACGGAGTACGTGTGTGAACATATATATATGTATGTGTGTATATATATATAGACCGACGTAATAGATAGTAAATTTAACGATAGATAGATAGATAGATAGATAGATAGATAGATAGATAGATAGATAGATGAACATGTACATGTGGACATAATCTAAACTCCCCGGAATAACAGGAATTAGGTTTTCGTTGGCTTGGCAAAACATCAAAGAAGAAAATAAAGGAACATAACAACAGAAATGCAAAGTTTATAATATTAGTCTAACGCTAGAAGGAAGAAAAAGAATTTAAAATCTTTTGTTTCGGATAGTAGTCCTTCATCAAAGAATAGCGAAGAAAAGACGAAGAAAGAGAAGTTAGAGGGAGAAAAAATTCCGCGGAATTGAATTATATTATGTGGCTAATGGCACTTTCTCATCGTACTACCAAATTAACTAAACATGGAATTTCCTCCCGAAGGCATTTCTAGCATATACTTGCGCGTCTGCGAGGGTGCGTGTCTTTATATGTAACAAGCACGACTAAGTTATATAATTCAGAAGTACACGTAGTCAACTGAATGAACTCCAATACCTGATGTTATTATTTTAACAATCTCTCACAAACAAAAGAGTTGCCAGGGGTATTCAAACTTATATTAAATCAACAGGGTATTTTTCCCTAAAATATGAGCGAATGTTAATATTTGGTTTTAGCCCCGTGATAATCGCTGGATCTACTCAGATGAATAGCCAGAGCATATATACTTTTTTATTTGAATCAACAGAAAATTACAAAAATGACTCAAAGGCCGTGAATATCGTACAAAGACACTTATCAATAAGTGTGTGTATGTGTGCGAGAGAGAGATACAGAGAGAGGGGGAGAGAGAGTGAGTGAGTTAGGGAGTGAGTGAGTGAATGAGTGAGTGAGCGAATGAGTGAGTGGGCGAGTGAGTGAGTGTGTGTGTGAGTGAGTGTATCATTCTTTATATATCTAAACTATCCGTCCCATTAAAACTTATTGTATCCCAACCGTGACCATACCGTTTATGATTGATACAATCCTATTTGCGTTTCTGTAACCCAATGTTTCATACTTTTCTAAGACAGTGAAGGTATTTTCCTACAACTTCTAGCTAGTCGTGTGGTGCGTTGTGTTTCTTCAATTATATTTCTTGTTGCTATATTGTAATCGTTGTTGTCGTTTTTGTGTAGCCCGAAGTCAACTCAAATCTGACAAACCTATAATAAAAGATATTCCAACCATGACCAGCCTGTCTTTTTAGCAGTATATAGAACATTTTTCAATGTGTTTTTCCCTTTTCTTATGATAGTGAGAGTAATGAGCGGGATTCGACCGATATGTCTAGCAATCGGAGAGCTCCATGTGGAAGCCATCTTCTTTCTCTCCTCCTATGCAGTTGTGTCGAGGGTATTCGATGTACCACACGTTACTCCAGTTTTCTACCTACTCTATTATCTCTATCACCAATCATCACTCTATGAATAAGATATAAATAAGTATTGATTCTTGTCACTATTTAAATACTTTCACGGTATGGGCTCCAACAATATGAATACACCGAATATCGTTTTACGTCATTGATGCTTTGTCTTTGATTTTTAGCATTCATTTCCTTTGATGCATCGGACTGACACTGCAAACATAAACCAGGGACAAAATTGTTTTCATTATTAATAATCTTACTACTTAATCTCATTGTCTTAATTGTGTAATTCTGATATGTTAGATGTGTTTTGTAACTTGTTTACAAACTGTTTCTTGTTCATATTTACACAGCTATCAGTTCCTTTTAAAATTTATTCTGATGAGCTACACCATGACACGGATGAAAACACTTAATCAGCCATAAATATGGTGAGATTATTTTCATTGTTAAAAGTTAAATTTAGTAACACTTGTGCTTAAATATTTTATTTTTGCCTTACTGTTTAGTCTCTCTTTCATTTTTTCTTTGTTTCTGTAAAGCTATTTATCAAATGATAATTAACAAATATACCATTTCATTAGGAACAGCTTTCAAAAATACATGTATAAGAAAAGCTAATGAGTGAGCGTCAACATGGTCACACAACCTACTAGAAATAGCGACTAAATCTCTTTGAACCATACCTTATTGTCTTAAATAAAGAAAGGTGCATCTATTAATGTAGTCCCCGGTATGCAAACAAAAATAATAATATGGCGCCGGCTAGAAAGCATTTTATAATTGGGTTGGCCTGGACTTGAACTATCACAAAATATACAAGTACAAAAAAAGATCCCAGAATGAACCATTAGAACTCACTATTCCTCAAGACACATGAACTTCATATTACTTAACATTTTATTAACTATTTTATGTTGACATCAGTTTAAATTTTATAATAGTGTTAATTGCATGTGAAGTGCTTACCATTCGCATTTATACATTTCATAGAGCGAGATTATTTCATCAAGGAACGTAAAAAATAAAGAAATAAACTGCTGAATGAAGGAAGGAAGTGAGGAAGAAGGAAGGATGAAAGGATGAAAGGAAGAAAGAAAAGGGGGAAGGAAAGGGTGAATAAATTGAGCAATGAATGACCGTTGGCATGAATGAATGAGTGAATGAATGAATGAAACATTATCATTATGTATATATATATATACGCTTATATGCTTAAAATGAGAAAGACTGGACAGTGAGATTGATGTCAATGGATTATAGTCCAAAGAAGGCAGAGGACAAGCAGTGGACAGCATAAGGACAAAATATATTGTGTTCGGTTACGCCTCTTTACATTCTAAATTCAAATTCCTCTGCGACTGGTGTTGCCATCCATAAAAATAAATACTAAAAATATACTAGGAATCAATTGAATCGACTAATTCCCTTTCCTATAAATGCATGGCTTTATGCCAATATTACAATTTTATAGATTATAGTTCAAAGAACGAAGAATGGTAGCTTTGAAGTCAATAGAACAGAGATCACAGAATTACAAATGCTCATCATGTCATTTTAAGATATTGACATTCTGTCCTCTCACCCTTCTAATATTTGATTTCTAGTCAGTTAATGAAGGGCTTTCAGTCCTACGATTCATACTAAGATTATATCGTCCGTACTGTTAGTAGCTTTTGTAACCAAGCAACCGGCACTTTGTTCCCTTGGCTATTGCGAATCCTATAGTGAAGTATATAGTGTAATGAATAATTTGTAAGATATAATTTAGCCTAGCAGCCATAACATCCTAGTTTCAGTTAGCAATATCAAAACAGAATCGCTATGCGTACCACATTTGCTACATTACACTTCCACCTCGCCCTGCAGCAGATAAACTTGCTGAAAATGCAGGACTTCATAATGGTTGACGATATTTCATGCAAACCAAAACTGCATCCCAAAGGCCAAGCTTTGTCTTCACAGCTAAAGTATTTTTCCGATTTGAACAAATGATTGCAGCCTCTTTCTAGAAATTAGTGCGAACTGCATTAGATTGAAACCTACCTATATGGGGCGATGCATCTGCTACACATAAACAAGACTAACTGTAATGAAAGCTATCCATTTAATTTGAAACGTAGAGCTTTTTGTTTCAATCATTAGGACCAAAGCCTCAGTTCTCTTTCTAACAAAGTTTTACCAGCTCATATTAACCTGTAGATGTCTAGGCTTGGCTAGATGGGTCCCACCAGTTTAGGAAGACTTTCAAAGGTGATGGCGCTTCCGCTCCTTCTGTGATTAATTTCTCTCTGTCTCTTCTACCATTATTAACAGCTTCTATCTAGTTATGCTGTGCTTTTGCTCTGCCCATAGCCACTTGAAGCACGCATTTCCCTTCCCTTTGTCATCACTATCAAGTCTCCTGCTAAATTTTCTTCTGCAGCTGAAGTACAATATTGCTGTACTCCACTAACTCAGACTGTATGATGTAAAGGTATTCTTAATCATATTTGCAATAATCTTTGAATTTCTTGCTTTTATAAATCTCTTATTAACAATCTATTATTCATTATTCTTATTCATAGTTTTCTAAAATAGGATATTAGCCTCTACTCCTCTCGGCTAACAAGCCGTATTCCTTCGTCATTGAAGATTATTCGATTTACTAGTTTCTATGCCTCAGTACTTCACATGCTTCAATAGATCTCGCACTAAACAAGCCCTCATAATAATTTTAACCGAGTTGTGATTCCTTTTGCAACTGCTTCCTTGCAGACATCGATCTATGAAAACTTCAAAAGATCAATTGAAATGTCAACGCTAATGTTTTCCTTAGGCAGGTAAGGCAGATGCACGTACTGATCGCAGAGAAGGGCTGTCTGGCTAATAGATTTTACAAACTACTAAACTTGATATATCATTAATACATGTAGTAAAGCGGGAGATAACATATACTGTACAAGAAATCTTAATTCATAACATTTTATAGCCTTACATATGAGAACAGTCATTATCGAAATGATAAATATTTTCAAAAATTGTAGTAAAGATAATTAGGGTTCAAACTGAGTCTATTTAAATAACCTATTGTTAGTTTGATTTTTAGCAGTACAATAACAATTCCGAACATGTTTCAGTATTCTTTGACCTTAACAGGAAGGGTTTTCTCCGTTGTCTTTCTTAATTAAAGTCAGTCGTTAGGATAATTATGTTTTCGTCGCTAGTGTAGCCAGTATCACCAAATCTGAGAATAGCCAGGGATAATATAAGATTTTAATGTATGCAATTAGAGTGGCGTGATAACTCAGATAAAATGACTGGAAATAAATAATCAAAGTAAGTATCTCTGGTGCATCAAATACAAATAATAAAATGTATGCTAACATGATGTAGCTAACAAACAAATTCTAATGAAAATTAGTCATTACTATATGTTCTATGCGGTGCCACCATCACCACTACTCTAACCATTCTTTAAAGTCATCACATCACTCAGTGTTTATTCCCTAAACTTTTTTTTGTCATCTTAAGTCTAGTAGTACCAGTAAGACAATACTTCTATGCCTCACAAAGGAGATCTAATAAGGCGGAAGCGTGTCTATAATTGTGATCGTATTTCAAAAGGTCAAGCCAACTTCGTACACTTTTGTGCGTGTGTGTGTGTGTGTGTGCTGTAATCGTATTTCATTAAAACTTCTTAGCACACTACATTAAGTATGGTAGCTCCTACTTTATGCATTATATATAACCAACGTTGCTGGGTATTTTTGAAAGTCATTCTACCAGTATAAGGTACAAGTAACATGTATATAATAGTATATATTCTTTAACCAAGTGGTAGTTAAAACATCAGGCCATTGTTGGAAAGTTTCACTTTAATTAGATCTTGTATAGACGATGTACAACAGCAATGGGTACTCTGGACAAAGACAAGAGCTTCTAGATAATTTACCGATCCGTGATAAGCTACATGTAGACGATCTTATCATGTAACGGCCTCGAATTCATAAAGATCATAAGACTTTTGCATTTTTCATTACACGTACCAAATCTATGTAAAATATCTGTGTGCACACATGTATGTGTATGAGTATGTGTAATGTTAACTTGTTGCTTTGTTTTTAGTACATTCTTAACCATCCGATCCAGCTATCATTCTTGAAGATTATGAAAAATGTTAAAACTAAATTAGATTAAAATAAATCAATTCTTGGCTTTCCGTTTGCTTGCTAAAAGTTAAATTATATTTGAAGACATTTACGTTTGTAGGATGGGAGATTAAACAAACACTGCTTCTATTCTAAACGCTTACATTTCTTTAGATCGAAAATTATCATTGGGTAAACTTGAATGGGTGTGTGTTAAATATCGCAGTTTCTTCAGAAGAGAAGCTTTCACTGACAATTTTATTCAGCTGACAAAGAACTCGTAGAATCTGGTGAATGTAATTGGATTAAAACGTGAAGATTAGTTATCCATAAAAATATATTACTTAGAGGAAAGTATAGAAACCTTATATCGAGTATGAAACAGCTAAATATGTAGACATTATAGAAACTGTATCTGTTAATTGAAAACAAATAACTCGACACTTTCTAAACATGGTATTCGAGAAAAGGATTTTCCCTCTCAGCTAGAATTTGAAGCTGATAAACTCCTTCGATTTCCTGATAGACAAATTCCAATATTCGCCAACTATCTATATTCAGACAATAACTATTGCGTTTCTCCTTGCAGGATTCACTAATATATATTAGTTGTACACCCACGGAAATGGTTGGCAGAACAAGTAAATCATTGAACAAAATTTAGTTTAAGTCTCTTTAGTTGTAAAATCAACATCGCTTTTCATCCATCCTGGTTAGTTAATGTGAAGTACCAATACTCCTTTACAATACAAACATAATGGTAACACAATAAGAGAAGACCGACAAGCTATTAGTTACAAGCTATAACTTGTTGAATATGCTAAGCAACCTAGCAACCGGGCGGCTGCACGATAGTATGGGCTTACATCAACTAAAATAAGATATTATTTATGAATGGTAAATCCAGGAAGGATATTAAAGAAAACGGGACTGTAGAAAGAAGAAACATGAATTTTGTCTTAAAGGAACAATATCTCCACAACAAGTAGAAGCTATAGAATAATAGATGCACAAAGAACAAAGTGCGACCTGTTCAGTTTCAATAAAGATCATATGAGAAGCAAGGAGATTGGTAGAAAAGGGGAATATACAACCAGATGAGTTTGTTGGATGTTCATGTTTGTCGATCATTTCATGAAGAAGGATGACGCAATCATGAATGTAAAGACTAGGTTTACACAGAAGATGGCTAATGAGTACGAGGAAAAATTTCAGGGGATTCATAAATACAAGATTAATGCTATAAAGGGAATAAATTGTGAACTAGCTCAAATAATAGTCAATACGGAGGAGGTTTTGTTAATATTTGATATGCTGTTGAAACAATAAGGTACAAAGATGGTGACTCTAAGAATATGGGTATGAAAACTTGACAATATTGATATTTTGGCGTGCAGAGGGCACAAACTTTCTGCTTTTGCTAATTTTTAAATAATAAAAAAAGAAATATCCGATTAGATAATCCTCTCCTTTTTAGTATTTTTCTTGTTCACGTCTATTGCATGTTCTTGATAGATGAAGAGAAATATTTTATAATGTGCTCATAAATCTATAAATTCCGTTTTTATTTCAAAGCTATATCTTGCTAATTATAGAATGCACCTTATAAGCCGGATAAAACGATAATCAACATTTTTATAATTGCATTTAGGTTCGTTAAGATATGGTCTATTGATCGAGCACATGAATAATAATTTCTTTTTCCAGTGTTAAAAATATGTTGCAAAACCTGAGACAATGAGAAAGCTTTTACATAGTCGCTTGAAATGCTAGTAATAGCCAAATCCTTTAAATTTCACACTACCGTCTTTTTAAAAAAGACCAAACTGGATGAAGTAGTCCAGAGTACACTTTGACTGAAAAAATGACGAGACGGTTGATCCTTTCGATGAAACTTAGAATGAGGAAATATCATATACTGTTTTTAAGTTTAAGCTTATCCTAACAGACGGTATTTAATTTATATCTGATTGCTGATATATTATGTATTTAAAGACGAATAAAGCATTCATGTCTATAACAATACCGTTGCAAATATATATAAACTGGTATGGAATGTAATTAACACTTACTCGTTTATTCTGTATATATTGATGAAGCATATGAAATTTGTGCGGATATATTCGAAGACATTGGTTGAACAATTTAAACTAAAATCCATATGAATTCATTGAGCGTGATATTGGTTGCGTGTTAAATTGGTTTGTTTTTGCCAACTTATCAAACTATCGAAGTGGATATATCGAAGCGAATATATTTGTGATTGCTCGTTTTCTTTTGTATTTTACTATGAATATAAGACCATCTGAAAATGGATGCATTCCTGAACCAATGAGAGAATGCTAGAACAATTCTGAGACTTAATTTTGACATAAGTGAATAGTCATGCATACAAAGCAATAGAACTCGTTCGACTTCATGACAATGAAATGCAAATGAAGTATACATTGGAAGTAGTAAGTTCAATAAAGTTTAGCAATATTTAGGTCTCATATAGCTATAAATCGAGCAAACCAGTGACTGGCTGACCAATCCGCTTCACTCATCTGTCATTAGAAATGAAATTTCACGGCGAGATAATATTTTTTTAAATAACATACCTCCTGAATGCATATGTATATGCAAGTGTATATCTGTATACATACATACATACATACATACATATTAATGCACACATACACACACACACACACACACACACACACATAAATACATATATAGTGAGAGTGATGTAATACTAATAGACACAATTATGTGTGTGTGAGCGCGAACAGTTTCTATTACGTACTTATAACAACTATAACTTACAAGAAATAGCAGACCATACAAGGTAAGTTTCTGACGAAATGTGTCAGCGATTCGGCTGCGCCTTTGCTGTTTTCTCTTACAATTAATTGAAAAGTTGCAAATTCTCATTCATTTTACCTATATTAACTAAAATTCCACCTATTGACTTTAATGATCATGAAACGATTCATCATTTTTACTTCATAGATTAGAAACGATTTAAATCATATATATCAATGTTAAATATCTCTACAGAATTACAGCATAGATCCTCTATAAATATACGAGTATGCCAAATATATATATAAGCTGTACGCTAGTAAAGTCTACAATATAAGTCCATAATTACATACTGTATTTTATTCTGATACAGTAAAATTAACAATCCAAAAGATATCACATTAGTTAGTATATTAAGAGTAACAGAGATATTGTTACACGCGGTTAAACAGCATTACCTGGTTCTTCACAGGAATCCCTCTGAAACAAACATTTGGGCCAGTTTTTTTTTTAATCTGAAGATAACTCGTTATCTTGATATATTGCTTTGATATCTTGATATACTTTTCTGTGTAAAATTGGAGATGGTTTTCAAACAAAAGCCCTTCATTATATATGACGGGAACGGCCTGACTCCATGAGTTACACTTCGGTAGCCTGCCCTATTTACAAGCAAGACCATCAGCCAGCTCTGTCTTGCAGATGGGTTACGCACATTATTCGAAGTGGTGATTATCAGCAATACATGTATTTTTTGTGAGATGGTTTCTCTTTCTATTTCTTTTTACTTCCTTTTCTCCGCCATCCTTGAAGGTTCTGGAAACGTTGCATAAAGAAATAATCAAGTCAATTATCAAATTTTCAGCGAGAAAAATTGGTTTCGGCACTGGAGACCATTTAGACAAACATTAATCGACTTACATGAGAGTGACAAAAAAATCAATATTTATTTATTTTGCATTATCGCAGCATCCTTACATTATCCCACTTACCTCTGTGACTTATCTTCATCTCAAAATAACATAAAATGTGCTTTGTGTTATCGGGGTTAGAGAATCCTGTTTTATATGACTCATGAATCTATGGTTTGTATATCTATATTGTTACCCTAGAAATTAAAGGAAAGACCACGTCGATTATATGCCTATTTTCCATAGAGTGTGTTGTTATGGTAACATAACAACACTCAGCATTAACACGTGTCGTTTTGTTTGTATTTTTACCAGATTACTGATTTATTTATATATTATTCTTAACAAATCAAATATCGCACTAAATCGTCTAAAAACGTTAAGAATTTTGAAAACGTTATCTGCTGTACGTCAGTATACACTTTGAGCATCTTTTATTTTTTTTACAGAGTCAATATATCTGAGTCATAAATAAATAAAAAAAAACATGAGTAAATAAAAACAACATTTTGGTCCGCATACAATGCGATGTTGGTTAGACAAAATGCGATCAAAATTAATTGTGCACTCATTTAACAGTACATTTTGATATGTACCTGTCATGTCTATGCAAACGTATTTGAGTTTGTCGTTGATAAAAGCAAACTATCCACAACTGGACCTTTGCAATTTCAAGTTCCTTTAGACTCTACTCAGACTTAGTATACGAGTCATGTACTTTCTTATTTAGATCTTCACACATTTATAACATTTATAAACACTTAGTCCCACTCATCTCTAAACATTCTAGAAGTATTATCATTTGATTTAAAGAGCTTCATTGATACAAAATGTGCTAAAAACTGTTTGCTTTGGAGATCTTGGCCTTCAGTGCCAGTCAAGCTTGATGTTGTGATTTGGCAAGAGATTTGTAGTTGACTTTTGATTAGAAACAGATTCAATAATGCGTAGCAATGTTAAATATTTGTACGTAAAATGCATCACAACATTAACTGTTCAACTTCTTCATTTATCCTTTATCCAGATCAGGAGTCTCATCACAAGCTGATGAGACATACTACTGGTACCATTTAAACCAGTACTACCTGATTTAAGGTCGGATGGTTGGTGACTAAACCGGATCCCCCATTTGAGCAGCGTGCTACTCTTGTAAGGGACACCCAGCAGGAGTGAAAACAGTGAAAACAAGACCTGTCTAAGGGTGGATGACCTCTCTGTAGGCCATTGGTCATCCAGTTAGAGAAGGCATGGCAAACCAACGCAATATCCTTATTACGAAAATACTATGAGAATGTCAGAACGAAGTAACGCTGTGGCTTCATCTGATGGCGAAACTCTCGCTTAACAGGGGAGATTTTCGTTGCAGTGTCATCAACGCTCTGCAAAAGCATACGATACATGTCGACCACGACATTTATTCTAACTGTAATCATAACCAAATGAATACTAATGAATGATATATTATTTACATGTGCAACGTATGCGTGTGTGCATGCGTACGTGTGTGAGAGTAGGTGTATGTGTGTGTGTGAGTATGTGTGAGTGTGTATGTGCGTTGAATGAAAATTTCATGTAATAATTTTAACAACTCCAATAACACCAGAAAAATGTTTAATTTCTGTCCGACGCAGGACTCCGCACAAAATGTTAAACTTTTCTTCTTCACATTCTACTTACTAAATTTCTTTTTAAATAGCTATTATTTCTTAAGAAAGACCACCACTAATTTCCTCAAGCTCTAGTGTTTCACTGAATGAATTGATTGAATTAAAACTAGAACAACTTTTGATATATTGAGATAGTTTTGGTCTTAATATTCTCTTTTAACGAGAGTTAGCAAAGGTTATCAGTGGGTAGTGAACGCTTGTAAAGGTTAGTTTAATCTCAAACCGGCTGTACAAAATACCTTTCAATTATTAGTTATCTTCCTTTGCGTTTCAAGTTCAAATGCCGATGGAGTCGACTTCGTTTTCATCTCCCAGTGGTCAATAAAAAAAGTACTTTTCATTACTAAGATTGCTATAATTCGCACGAAAATGTGAATTCTTGATGCTTCAGTTTAAATTCGATATTATCGATTATACCCTCCATCCATTTCTGACCTTCCGCCAGTTTTCCAAATCAAAAAATTACCGTATCTGACAAAATATGATAGATTCTTTTATTTCTTACACACACACACACACACACACACACTCCCCCTCTCTCTCTCTCTCTCCCTCTCTCTACAGTATTTGAAATAGTGCCAGCTCCAAATATTGTTTCACTAATCAATAGGTAATTTAATATAATAATTAGTATATCCAAAAGAAGATATGCTCTTAGTTATACATCTAAGTAGGTTTCAAGAGTTTCAGCTATTTAGAATTCTTTGTGATATAATTGTTCACAAAATATAAGGTAGTTGTTTCACTGAGATACAAACGTAATCTTCCGGCAAAGCCAACCATACCTCAGTGATTTGTAAGGCCCAATCTTTACATTATAGATACAATCCATCCGATGGGTTTCCATAGATTCCTTACACCTAAGTTCACATATAAATCTCAGGCAAATTTGAGGCCATATTAAAAGATACATACCCATCTTACCTTGTAGTAAAGATCCCTTATAGTAAGTTCCCTTGCTGTAAGAAGCCTTGTAGTAAGATCACAACTAAGAACTCATAATTGCGAAGTTCCCTTATTATCATTCTTCCATACTACATCAACTATTCGTCGCTAAGAAGTTAGAATCATATCCAAACATGCTCTGAATTGTCTCCAGCACCATATCCAACCGAAAAAGAAGCACGGAGTAGATAAAACAGGAGACAACAGATGAAGGGAATGTTTTTTATGTTCCATGTCTCGTTTCTCTGTTTGTTTATTTCGTTACTCGAAAAAAAGTTCGTTTTCTATGTTTCTGTTTTTTATATTCTCGTTTCTCATTCTGTCTACGAATTTTTGATGTCCTGTACCAATATATGCATGTGTATATACATATATATGTTGGTATGTACATATGTGTATGTACATACGTATATATTTATATATTATTTATATTATTATATGATCGAACGCCATGCATGCTTTTCCAAGTAAGTTTTATATATATATATATATATATATATATATACTCACATATATGTGAGTATATATGTCTGTGTGTGCGTGCGCGTGTGTAGATAGATAGATAGATAGATAGATAGATAGATAGATAGATAGATAGATAGATAGATAGATAGATCCCACAAAGAAAACTGCTGGTAACGATACACTTTTCCTATCCATTGCGGAAAACCAATTTAATCCCTTTTTGAACTATTAAAAGTTCAACTTTGGCTTTGTTTGTTATTGTGGAATTATTCTCCATATTTGTTCCTCAATTTCTTAATTTTTGTCCATAATTGTTTTTACGTATTGTTCTTTATGTATGTCTATCTTGACACTATGCTTGACTCAACGTTTTGCTTTTAATATTTTATCGATGAATCGGTGTTTATTTTTATCTTTTTTTTTTATCTTTTTTTTGCTCTTGGTCTACTAAATATAAAGAAAGAGTTTTGTTCAATATGAGTGTATGTCGAAAATCTCAATCCTATAGATTATATTATATTGCGCTTTCACCTTTGTTGAAATCGTGCCTTTATTTTTTATAGTCATTCTTCTTCTTTTTGTTTTTTGTCATGTGTGTTTATTTTCCCTTTACTTCACAAATATATCTAAAATGTTCCCTTTTCTTTTTCTTTTTTCTTTTTTTGGTATTTGTTTTTATTTCACTTGTCTTTTCACTTCCTGTAGTTTTCTCTTTCATTAAGTTTTCAGCAGCTGTATGCCAACTTTATTGTCATTTTCTTTCTTTTTTTCTTCCTTTATTTTTTTATTTACTCATCCTGTTTTCATTTTCTGTTTACTCAGTGAACTGGAAGAAGCTTGTGTCACAAAATCTTAAAAGAATCATGCAAAAGTACACAGATCTCTTCTTTTTTTTAACAAGAACCATTCATAGCTTGCCAGCCATCATAGAAAAATAGAACATTGGTTACGAGCCAATGAGGAAACCACAATGTGGTTCCTCGTACTGCTAGAAATAACACCCCCATCTCACTTAAATAGCATTCTGCCGTCTTAACGGACGAGCGACACAATGTCGTCATAGCTGTACAAATAAAAGATGAGAGGGTCACAGATCGAATTACTTTGACCAAAAGTTTGTTTAATCGAAACTGGACAAGAAAATATTAAGTCATACTGCAGTAAGATAAGCTGTTGGTGTTGAAAAGTGAATATTCAATTAAGCATTCTTCTTTTGAAAAACTTATCCATTTTTTAAAAATCCCACTTAATTTTATACTGAAAATATTTTAAATTTTTCGATGTGATAGGATCTGTTAACTTAGAGGTAAAATATTTTACAACCCAAATATGTGACCACTAATCAACTATTAAGATTCTTAACATATTTGTAATGGTTTAATTGCCTTCGTTTCTCTTTTTTTTTCTTCCCCTCTTCCATCTATTTCTCACTCTTTCTTCTTCTTCGTCTTATTATTATTATTATTATTATTATTATCATTATTATTATTATTATTATTATTATTATTATTATTATTATTATTTGTAGTAGTAGTAGTAGTAGTAGTAGTAGTAGTAGTAGTAGTAGTAGTAGTAGTAGTAGTAGGCAGAATTGTTAGCAGGCTGGACGAAATGCTTAGCGGTATTTCGCCCATCACTACGTTCTGAGTTCAGATTCCGCTGAGGTCGACATTCCTTTTATCCTGTCGGGGTCGATAAATTACACTGGGGTTGATGTAATTGACTAGTCCCCTCCCAACAAATTTCAAGCCTTGTACCTTTAGTACAAAGGCGAAGATATTGTTTTCAGTCGTGTTTGTTTGTTTGTTTATCCGTAGATAAGATATCTCGAGAACCGCTAGATGGATTTGGATGAAACTTTTAGTGATGTTTGGCTTCGTGACTGGCACGAACTGATTAGATTTTAGGATCAATCCGGTACCAGACAAGGATTCTTGATAATTTTTTTTAATATTTACTTCAAAAAATTACGATCTTATGTTGACTTTTAAGTTTTTCTCAATTATCTCCCTTTAGGCTGTTTCCAAAGTTATTTTCGTTTCTCTATTATTAATTTTACTCGTGTCTCTATCTTTGTAGAAACTGATGGTTAAAAAAATCAAACTACATAAACAAAGTGCAGCAAAACCATTCAGAAAATAAATAACACTAACATATTTTTATAATATATCTATTATATATTATACATATATATTAACAATATATAACAATATGCATGGTGTGCGCGGTACCTAGTAGTGCTATTTATTTTCTGTATACTATATATACTTGTAAGTCTTGGAGTTTTTGTTATGTATTTATCTGGATGTTTTTTTTTAATCATTCCTAATGCGTCTACTATAATAATCTGCGTGTATTGGCATATCCCAATGTATTATTGCTTTTTCATTTTCTGAGACTTACATATATACATACATTTATACATCGATCTAAAACAACAGGAGTAATAAAGGAAGGCTGGAATTTATGAGAAGAGAAAACCAAAAAGCACATGCTCTTCATTTAGAAATTGCTGAGTAGAACTTACTATTATCTTCGCCTTTGAAAATAATTTTGAATGATGAATTTGTTAACCTTGGCTAACTCGTGATCAGAGATGCATATATCGTCAGCCACTAAGGGACATCCTCAACTGGTTAAGCTCAAATAACTGACATGCAAATCTGTGGTATTGAGCAAAATATTTACTGTAGCCCATCTTTTATACCATGACAAAACAATATACATGATAACACTTCCAATCAGTTAAGATCAGAAGCCATGAGAGCCACTGCCTGGTACTGCATCAGTGCATTTATTATTATTGTTATTATTATTATTATTATTATTATTATTATTATTATTATTATTATTCAGTGGTATTTTTTTATCACGTGCTTTCACTGCACTACCGACCGCAGCTCTGTGTGCCTTGGGTGTGTGCTCCGGTTAGTTGTGGCGCTTTATTTTCACTTTATTGAAATTGTTTTACGTAGGGTGTGCGCGGTACCTAGTAGTGCTATTTATTTTCTCTATACTATATATACTTGTAAGTCTTGGAGTTTTTGTTATGTATTTATCTGAATGTTTTTTTAATCATTCTTAATGCGTCTACTATAATAATCTGCGTGTATTGGCATATCCCAATGTATTATTGCTTTTTCATTTTCTGAGACCTTTTCTGGGGTGTGCCTATGCCATCTTCTTTTTTATTGTCAGTCCATAGTGTTGGCATAAGTTCCAGTGTATATAGTTCCCAACTTTGTTATGTCTGTGAATATATTCCTTCTTAGCCAGGACTGGGCAGCCTGAGACCATATGATTTGTCGTTTCTTCCCCCATCATCATATATTCTAATGTGGCGAGAAGGCAGAATCGTTAGCGCATCGAAGAAAATTCTTTGTAGTACTTATTCCGGTTGTGTTATGTTCCGATGAAGTCGATTTTTCATCCTTTCAGAGTCGATAAAATAAGTATCAGTTGAAATCTGGGATCAATGTAATCGGCTTGCTCCCTCTCCCAAAATTTCAAACCTTATGCCTATAGTAGAAAGGATTATTATTTATATTATGGATCTACAAGTGTCGCTAAAATTGAAAACTTCTAAATAATCATATATTGAATGGCATCATTCTTCAAAATGATGGATGAAATCATTTATGAATTTCTTACACGAGGATTTTGCTCACTGTATTAAAAATAAAATGCAATACTTTGATTTTAGTCATAAGATGAGACTAACAAACAATTCTTATATTTGATAGTGCACATTGTCCACATGCGTTATTATTGTATGCAAACACTTAGACACTTGCAGCATCAATATCGGCCCGCTGAAAAGTTTAATGATTGGAACATTATTTACAAACTCTTGAAAGATTTTATATGCAATTTTCAATATTCCAGGAGTTTTTGTTTTGTTTTTTAATCACAATATTCATATCACCATTCCGTGTTATATCAAGATTTCTTTGTTTTCCAACACTAGTTATCGGTTATTCCTATTTCTCGTTCGCCTTGAAGCAATATGAAGCATACCTCTTATCCCAGGCCACTCTGAATATAATTTTTCCATTTTCACTGTTTACCATTAGGGCAGTGAGATGAACACCCTAGTTTATTTTATGCCTGTCATCATTTACTCCCTGTGTCTTGTATGATAGCCTTCTACCTCCACGCTATCACTTTACCGGACCAGCAAATATGCATTGCTAATTATTGTATATTTATTATTGGTCTTCTTATCTTCATGGATGGGTTTTGCTTCTTCACTATATCCTTATATTCTTCTCCCACTCCTCATGCCGTAATAATTGTAATTGCCTTCTATAGAGTATTTGGTCGGCCAAGGACATCATAGCTCTTTATCTACAGCTTGGGACATCATAGTGGCAGTATTGGGGAGGGGTGGGAAGGCGGCGAGCTCGCAGAAACGTTAGCACGCCTGGCGAAATGCTTAGCGGTATTTCGTCTGTTTTTACGTCCTGAGTTCAAATTCCACCGAGGTCGACTTTACCTTTCATCCTTTCGGGATCAATAAATTAAGTATCAGTTGTGTACTGGGGTCGAACTAATCGACTGGCCCCCTGCCCAAAAATTTCGGGTCTTGTGCCGAGACTAGAAAAGTATTGGAGATGGGTGAATACCGTTACTAAATCTACAAGTTTCCACATACTTAAGAATTCAGAAAACAGAATTGAAATCTTTTATTGACTTTAGAAATTATATAATTTCTAATAAAGTTAAATGGAAATATTTATTACAAAAAATGTCTCTTCATTTGTTCGTAAGTCCCACTTTGCAATTCTCTTTTGCGATATCGATAAAATAAGTACATGTTGATTGAATAAGTACAACGATTGACGTAACTGAGTATACCGTAAAAGGTAGTATTTCAGCAAGACCACCGTGTACTGACTGGAATATTTTTTTTTAATGAAAGAATATTTGTCAGCGTAAAATGGATAGATCTCTTGTTATAATTAGAAAATATAATATTATAAGTAAAACAAAAACACGTGGATCGACATCAAACATCAACATTGTGGTTACTTTAGATATATGAAGACTAGATATATGAAGACTTTGGATATATGATCAAGTAATACAACTTGAGAAACAGGCAAATATAAGTTATTAATGAATCGGTCGTTGTTAACTTAGTTTTAAGGTAGGTTTGAAATGTATTGTTTCTAAACGTTACAGAACGTTTAAATTTATTTTATGCCAAATATAAAATGAGAAGTAACATTCAGGATATTTAGGTTGAAAAATAGTTTCTCGTCAAGATATATACTAGCTATAACAAAGTATAATCGAATGTTTTTGGTAACAGAATAGTTCTTAACAAACGATATATGTATGTATTCCTTAATATCAGAAGTAACATTGTCGAAAATCCATCTCCTTTAAAATGGGTCACCCGATTATATTCCATCACATAGCTCTTGGCTGTCTTTAGTGGAGTTTACTCTTTTGTAAGGATCCTCCAGTTTGAAAATAATTTCCTTCGTTTCTCCAACCCAGGAAAAGTTTTATAAACGCTACTTATCCTCCTCCTACTAAGCGAGAAAAAATTCAAATTCCTTCTTATAATAGATTTTCTAGCTTTTATCATTATTGACTTAACTTTGTGCACAAGGTAGAATTTATAAAAGAATCTGTTTCAGTTATAAAAAAAAAAAAAAAGACACTAACATACAGTGATACTCTGAAAGATCTATCTGATGATCCTCACATTTTATTGACTTTTATCTTCACGACTCACCAATTAATCAAAGAAATATATATATTTATGACTAGTTTCTCCAAGATTTTTAAACCTCCACAGACTTTACAATAAATATTAAACCATTTTCATGTCACTTTAATTATCCATCTTTTGTCGTTTCACTTATTTAAAGAACACCAGCGATAATTGTAAATATATATTACAGAACAAAAACTGAATAATCGTTTAGAGCTATCAAAGCCAAACCTCTCGCTTGCCTGAACAATACGACTTGGGTTTTTGATGCTTTTGATAGAGTTCACTGTGTTATAGACTCCGTTTTTCCTGCAAGCATTAAACTACAGACGTTCCGACTGAGCACCAGCCGCTTCAATGTCACCAGTCTAAGCATGCATACAAAGGTCGTATTCACAGTCTATCCTCCTATTAAAAAAAGCAATTCATTTGTAATAGGGGACCATCAACCATTGAACATTTGAATGCACGATGACAATTTTTATAAAACATTTAATCATTGAACCGAAACCGTTGAACCGATCTTTCTTTTTCTGCCCACAAAGGTTTTTCTGCCCACAAAGGTTTTTCTGACCACAAAGAGTTTATCCAATTACACATGCAATGTCAGCTTAAGCATCGATTTACTCTACAGTACAATTATAGAATCAATTCTTACAAATAATAAAACACCAATCTTCCTTAATTTTTCCTTTAATTTTTTTTTTCATTCATTCGCCGTTCAAAATTTAGTTGTTTATGTCTTGTTTTTTTGTTTGGTTTTTTTTTTCTTCAAAATAGGCTACAGTTATACATCATGTTTCCTCTTTTCCGATCAATAATTTCGGTTTTCAATCATGACATCACAGAGTGTATCAGTGTATGCAAATGTAAGAAATTAGATGTCAGATACAGTTATGTACATATGCAAACATATCACTTTCTCACACAAAAGATAAACAAACGTCTGTATACTTTTAACAAACATATGCTGAACCACTGACATTATGATATCATCATATCATCATGTTTCCTGAATGTTCAATAAATAACAAAATCTAAAATTGTCGCTTGCAACTATTTAACTCTTTTTCTCTCTTTATTGGTTTACGATTTTCACTTTATATTTTTCATACACGCTTTTTTATTTATTTATCCGTCTTTTTTCTGATCTGATTGTTTCCCATTCCAACTAATTAACGAATCATGAAGTCTGCTTAATTAATCCTGCGAGCTATAATATTCGATTGGTAACTTTTTCCTTCCTGCCATTTCAATAAAATGAAATAACTCTATTACTTAACACATTATCAAATTACTTTCGGTAGTTTTACCTCTATCTGTGTGAGCTTTTGTATGTGGCCTTGGAAGAGTATACGAATATGTGCATGTGAATATGTAATTGTGTCTGTATATTCTGTATATTCTGTATATTCTTTTTTTTTTTTTCATTTTGCTTAATTATTTCCACGCGTTGTTCTATCAATGAAAACTTAGTACCCATCTGTCTGTTTGTCAGTCGCTGTTTGTTATCTACATGTACTGCCCTGACTATATGTTTGCTGCACTTTAATTACATTCAGTCTCAGCCTTGACATGTTACTAACAACATGTGAAATGAACGTTTTGGGTTTTTTCTTCATTACTTATTGTTGTTTTGTTTTGTTATTTCCTTGTTGTCTCCTTAGAAAATAACCATGTTGAAAGTGTGTGGCTCGTTACTCGATGTCAATGCGATGTACAGGAAAGTAATGATTGGAAGTTACATAGAAACTATTGTACGTTTATAATTAGATACCCAGTTGGAAGGGAAACAGATGTTTAATTTAGGGAAGTAAAAGAATTCATTTCTTTATTAGGCTGCAGAGAGAAAAATTACATATATATTCCTCTTTCTTAGCTATTCGATTTTATCTATATTTTTGCGATTTTTTTCTTTCGAGCTGTAATCAAAGTCACAGTGATAGCATAAGTTTAATAAATCTTCAGAATCTCAAATTTTAAAGCTAACTACAAAAGGCGTCCATGTACTCTTTGATCAGAGAGAAGGTCGAAGCAATGTATCACGTTAAATACTCAAATTTACCAAAATTCCGATCAGTTTCCAATTGTGCTTAAGTTAGCAAAACATCTGACTAGTTAGGAAATAGCTGAAGAAATGCTTCAGAATTTTAAAAATAGAAATGTTAATCAGTTTCTATTTCGCAGTGATATACAGTGGATCCAATACTTCATGTGATTTCACCGTTGTAGTTGTTGTCAGTAAGAACAAAAACACTGATGTTGTTCAGTAGAAGAAATTTAACATTTTCTTTTTCTGTAACACATTACAGGAGGAATGGAGGATAAATGATTAGCATTTGATTTTATGGCAACGAAACGAGTATAATTATATATCTGTATATGTCGTTGCGATTATAAATGTACATATACATTCATGCATACATATAAAGCCCATAACGTTTTCTGTGAGAAGACTGTAAACGACATGAACACAAGCAAGACAAACAGAGCAATAATGAAAAAATCGCGGTCATTATATGAGCACGCGGCAACTGTTTATGATCTCGCAAAAACAAGTGAGGAATATGAAAAACTAAAAATCACAGCTTATATTGAGATTTAAGCAGGGCTTCATTGTTTAAATACATAAGTCACTGCATGAAAGAACAACTCCAACACGAGTTGGGAAAAACCCCATCTGGATGTTCGATGAGATCGACGAAATTACGAGAACAATCTGCTCACATTCAAACTCCCAGCTTTTTCACTATACGTTTTGTGCGTTATTGTGCAGCGGAAACTGTACGCCAACAGATGGAAGCAAAAGAGACCGATCCGAGCAATAACATTGAGCCAAAATGGATTACCTCCCTCCAAAATAACATCAATGGACTCAGGAAAAGATTGGACAGTTGGACACTATCACCAAACGCCAAGTTAGAATGAATTCACGAATTACCAACTACGTAGATTCTTCAAATCATGTGCGAGCTATTACCAAGAAACACTCACAAGTAAACTGATCGCCCAAAAACACGATCAACAATTAATAAGTGAAAAGCTTCGTTACTTGCCTTCAAATTACTTGAACGCAAGGCGATAAACTGAAAGTTTGCTCGAAACCCACAAGCTGTATATCGCATTATGAAATATCATACCATCAAGGTAGTAAATATTACCTCCAGGAGGAGGAGCCAGAGTCATACTGATGGGGGGTATTTGGGATGTAAACAAAGAAGAAAATCGCAATGCAGCATAGTTAAACGAACTATGAAGTGAGTGTTGCGTAACTGCCCCTCTCAAAATATATAGCATCACCAGTGAAACCTTCCTGTCGGTTATTACAAAACTGTCGAATGGAAAATTACATGGAAAAGGCTAGATAGTAAGCTATTGGTAGAAAAAGCACACGTTCTGCAGGGAATTTCTCATGACCCCCCTTTAAAAAAACAGAAACAATGGACGCTGAACTAGCTACACCTGATTGATTGACGGTTGCATGGAATATTTCTGTCTTCAAAAATAGAGAGACCCACATTGCCAGAAACTTTAAGCCTATAGCATATTTGAATGCCATTTCCAAACTATACACAGGTTGTTTGAATAAGTTTGTGCAAGTCTATTGCCAAACAAATGGTGTGATAACTGATTAACAGGCAGGATGAAAGAAAGGAGTCTGGAGCTAAGCTGAACAGCTCCTCATTAATAAAAGTGTCTTTAAGGAAGTCAAGTAATATCACCGTAATCTCTTAAAAATATGGCTCGACTACAAGGTGTTCGTTTCTATGCCTCACTTGTGGATGTTAGAATCATTACTCTTTATCAAAGTACCAACTGCGATAGTTAATATTGAAAAATTTACAACATAGTCCACACAGTTATCACTAACAGATAGTGAAGTAACACCTATTGTTACAAAGAGAATTAGGTTGGCAATGGGCGTAATCCAGAGTGATGGTTTATCTGCAATTTTGTTTGTACTAGCAGTGAACATTTTATTAGCCCTGTTAACGAAATGCTAAAGCTACATCCAGGAAAACGCAGTAAGAAATAAACTAACATAACCCATAAATTTTTTGCTGATGACCTAAAGTTATATTCTGGTAACATAAATAGCATCAAGAGACGATTAGAATTAGTCACCCCTTTCTCACGGCACGGACATAGGAATAGAATTTGAGCAAGATAGATGCTCTTACATGATAGTCACCCGAGGAAAGGTTGTCGACAAGCGAGGGAGCATGAACAACAATGGCTTGTCTATTATCTTCTCTGTCTCGAATGATGAAAACTATAAGCCTCAGAATAGATGAAAATTGACGCTGTGAGTACTTCTGCTGACTCCAGAAAATATAGAACTCAGACTGTCTGCATATAACAAGATCATTTAAACCCCTTTGGGGTTGAAGACTGCCTGTGGGACTCGAACCCACATCTTCTGTAAACATGACTGATGCTCTTCCATTGCACTGGTTTGATGTGTCTAGTACTGCTAATAAACACTTGTTGATGTGTCTAGTACTGCTAATATATTATCGTCCCTTACTTTCTGGGTTCAAATTCCGCCGATACATTCTGAGTTCAAATTCCGCCGAGTTCGACCTTGCCTTTCATCCTTTCAGAGTCCCAGTTGCGTAGTGGATCGATATAATCGATAAGCCCCTCCCCAAAAATTTCGAGCCTCGTGCCTAGAGTAGAAAAGAATATATTATCGTCCTTGATTTACTGGTTTATTTCGAATAGTTTAATCACACCTAATCTGGTTTGTCGGTCTTTTTTGGCCTGTTCCTCCATTGATATTATTCGGGGATGGTTTACGGAAGAATTGCCTTTTGTTGTAATTCAGATTTCTACGATTTATTGACAACGTAGCTGCTCTTGACAATGTATGCACATGGATTTTGCTGCATTACTCCTCAGGCTGCTTTTTTTTTTTTTTTCACCGGGATCTTGAAATATTTTGTTAAGAAAAACTGATTTCTTCTATTGTTGTCAAGTTGGGCATTTTTAAAGAGTACATTTGTTTCTACATTTTGTCGTTAGTTTTCAATTTCCCATAATAATTTTAATATACCTGTAGCTATGAAAAATTTTCGATTCCAATATTCTGCTTGATATTTGCTCCTTTTTACCATAAGTTAAAAAAATTCTAGGTGTCATTCTATTCGTTCATTTAGTGATTTCTTTTTACATC
>NC_068982.1:114434250-114438658 GCF_001194135.2 Octopus bimaculoides
TATATATATATATATATATAAGTATGCATGTGTTTATATATGTGTGTATGTGTGTATACATGCCAGATTTTCGTCGTTTCTAGATGCAATCCAGTACTCTGTTTCCTTTAATTTAATTTAATCTACATCTTCATTCTTATATACCTCGTTTTCAAAATTAATTTCCATTTATTATTTAAACATATCCTGTACATTTAAACGTTGTGTTTCAATAGATACCACAGTCGTCATATTTAGTGTTTCTGCAGTATCTGCAATTTGTTTCAATGTTTAGTCGTTAAATTTCTCAAAAATCTAATATAAATACATCCAGTTCTGCTAACAATTTTGGTAACCTCATTCTAGCCTTGTACTAACCGTTTAAATTCTTAAAATGAAATATAGTTCTTGATATAGTCACGATATTTGCAAAGAAAAGAAGGTATAATGACATTTTAGAATTTTTTAAACTATAAAAAATATCTTCAATAGAATTACAGTTTTCGTGAATAATATTATGGAAACTGTTAGCGCTTTTATTCGCCACGTCGTCACCTTAATCTGTAACTTTGTAGTGTCATAACGATAGATACCTATGGCGTTCACGTCATGGCTACTATATTTGATAGTGTTTTTCTATTTATATTTATCAATATATATTAATAAATCTTCCTAGGAAGTTCCTCCTATTTTACTTTTGCAGTATTAAGTAAATTGCTCAAGATCACTGCATGGTCGACATCTAATGTCACCCTCACGTCTTAGAACATAACATTTTGGAAAATGTTTTGGACTACCTGCACTTAGTGGGTAAAATAAGCTTATTCAAAGCTGGAATATTTTGATCGTAAATATGTTCTATCGGAGCTTCCTGGGGTTAAACAACAGCAACAACAAACATAGTTTAAGAAACTATCATATATATCTTAAATATTTTACACACGTCTGTGTATGCGTATGTATGTATGTATGTATGTTTCTTCTATTTTTTAATTATTACAAATCTTTCACTGAGGAGGGAGCTGGTTTTCAACAACGATACAAGGCTCCATCTCTGAGATGTAGTTAGCACAGACAAATTCACATTTAGGACTTGAGAAAAGTCTTGCATATTTTTACTGTTCCACTCACAGATTGCTCTTGTAATGTACGAATTAGCCGGTCGATTTCTCTTTCTGAAAATTCCAGTTTATCCAGATTCTTCTTTAAACATTTACTAACAAAACCTAGTGCTCCAATTATTATTGGTATGAATATGAATTCATAGTCTGGATATAGAAGCTGGAGGTTTCAAGCAGTTGTCCATAGATATCCTCTTTTTCTTTAATTTTCAAAGATATTTATATCTGCAGGGGAGCTGACCTCTATGATGGTATATACCTCTGCCCCTCTGTCCCAAATAACAATATCTGACCTGTTATGTTTACATTTGACAGAAGTTTTGATGATGATATTCCACAAGTAATCCTTGAGTTGATGTTTATGAATGTATTCCTTAACAGAGGGATTTTCTAAGTTTATTTCAGGACAGTCTTTTCTCGGATGGTATTGTAAATTGCTTTAGCAATAAAATCGTGCTGCATAGGGAGATAGTACCGTGATGACAATTTAGGACAGCTGCTAATCCCATGCGTGATGTCTTCCACAGAAACATGACAGCCTGCACATGCAGTTGCACCTTGGGATTACAAGAGCGTCACTATCTCTCTTGTTCACCAGGTATTTTGTGGCAATTTGTTGTTCCTGGATTGCAAATACATAGCCTTGAAAGTGTAATGTGATGTAGTGGTCTTGTGTTCAAGAGAGGCTGCGCTTCGTGTTAATTCTACTGTCTGTCTTCTTCAAGCTTCCGAGCAACATACCCATG
The DNA here is from genome assembly GCF_001194135.2 of Octopus bimaculoides. Taxonomy (NCBI): domain Eukaryota; kingdom Metazoa; phylum Mollusca; class Cephalopoda; order Octopoda; family Octopodidae; genus Octopus; species Octopus bimaculoides. The sequence continues at coordinate 114,436,097 of NC_068982.1, forward strand.
CATAGCCTTTTTTTTTTTGTATGCTGAATACTTTCCATCCAGGTCTTCTCTGAGGTAGCTGCCCACTCATACAGCGGATGATATGTAAATGCTTGTGAATTATATTTCTGCCTCTTGCAAGGCATTTGGACTCAGCATTAGCCTAGACAAGACTGTTGTAATGTTCCAGCCTGCACCAGGAAACCCATATGTTTGTCTACCTGGGCAGCACACTCAGCCGTTCTATCTCCCTGGGTGATGAAATATCTTTCAGACTGCAGAGAGCAACTGATTCTTTTGAGTCTCTTGAGTCTCGTGTCTGGTTCCAACATGGCATCACAAGGTGAACAAACACTGCTGTGTCCCGTGCATGTTTACTGACATCGCTCCTTTGCTCATGTAAGACATGGGCCCTTTACAAACATCATGTAAAGGTCCTTGAACCCTTCCATCAGAGATGTCTGAGACACATTCTGAATGCTGCACGGACCTTAAAACTACAAATATACAGGTCCAGAGGAAACCCAATCTCCTGAGTATAGATGCGATGATACACAAACACCGGTTACGTTGAACTGGACACCTTGTTAGAATTAATGATAGCAGGATCCCTAAACAGATGCTATATGGGGAAGACGTTAGTGGAAAGCTAAGACTGCGATTTAAGGATTGTGCAAAGTCCTCATTAAAGGCCTGTGAAATGCGGGAGGCTAAATGGGAGAGCAATGCTTGTCATCACCACGGATGGAGGAAACAGGCAAAGGAGGGAGTCGAGACCTTTGAAAGTGTACGCATTCTTCATGATGAATTTAAGCGTGCTGCTCGAAAACAGAAATGCAGTGCTAGTGTAATGAATGGGGAAAGCTTGGTCTGCAATGCTTGCAGTGGTGTATGTTTGTCAAGAGAAGGGTTCGTTAATCACCAACGGAACCGCAAGTGTAAAGTATAATGTAGTCTTGAAAGCACAAGACTACTATAATGTAGTCTTCAGCGCAAAGTCAGTAATGGTTTTCCTCGGTCACGATTTGACCGCCATCATCACATTATATATGTATGTATGTATGTATGTATGTATGTATGTATGTATGCATGCATGCATGCATGTGTGTATGTATGTATGTATACAACGAGACAATAGACACTAACAACATGGACGCTTTAAATAACAACTCAGTAAAAGTTCTCGTGAAAACAGCCGAAGGTTACTGGAAAATCGTGATGAAAACGACATATTATCAAGGGAAAGCCTAGATCTGAGGAACAAATTAATAAGTTAAAGTAAACATTGAGAGAAAATAGAAATAGAAGAACAGAATAAACAGATATGTAGAAAGGACGTACGAAAAAACAGTAAGGACATCAAGAATACCAGAATGTAATAATGGAAAGAATTTATCTTTCTGATACTAAAGTTCAAGTTCTCTTCGTCAGCATGGATGTACCCATGTTTCACTATGAAAAAGAAAACTACAATCTAGCAATAAAGTGCTTCAATTTATGTACTTTTAGCGCAAATGCTTTTGCCTGGAATAATTTAGTGCATTTCTAGGCCCTATAATGTAGGAGTTTTGTCCTTCTAACAACACATAGACGATACTTCTCGCCATTGCTCCATTACTGATATTTAGAAAATAATGTGCGCGGAGGAGAAAGACATACACACATACATACATGCAGGACTTAGACACTGAGACACATATCAAAGAAACCCGAAGATTTAAAAGCATACACGCACAATAATGAATGCGTGTGGACAAGTTTGGACAAAAATATATAGAGAAGTGGATAAATTTTGCTTGCTTACAACATAAACGCTAAAACTTCTATCTTATGTAATTTCAAGTATTATAAATGCAATTTGTATTGCACAGGTCTTTCTCTCTCTTCCTCCTTCTTCCCTCCCTCTCGCTCTCTATCACTTTCTATCACTCTCTCTCTCTCTCTCTCTCTCTCTATTTATCTCTCTCTCTCTCTCTCTCTCTCTCTCTTTCTCACTCGTTTTCACTCGCTCTTTCGACTTATGTATACACACACAGATACATACATATATGTGTGCATACTATATATATATATATGTGTGTGTATGTGTGTATGTGTGTATGTGTTATTTCTTTACTACCCACAAGGGGCTACACACAGAGGGGAGAAACAAGTACAGACAAACGGATTAAGTCGATTATATCGACCCCAGTGCGTAACTGGTACTTATTTAATCGACCCCGAAAGGATGAAAGGCAAAGTGGACCTCGGCGGAATTTGAACTCAGAACGTAGCGGCAGACGAAATACCGCTAAGCATTTCGCCCGGCGTGCTAACGTTTCTGCCAGCTCGCCGCCTTGTGTATGTGTGTATACGTGATAGTGTGTGTGAGTATGTATGCGTCTGTGTGTGTAGGTGTGTATGTATATATGTATATATATGTGTATATATTATCGTTCTTCTTTTATTTGTTCCAGTCATTAGACAGCTACCATGATGGTGCATCACCTTAAGGAGTGTAGTCGAACAAATCAAACGCCAATGCTTATTCTGCAGAACAGATAAGTTACGGAGAAGTTAACAAACCAATACCTGTTCTCAAGC
>NC_068982.1:114439021-114439534 GCF_001194135.2 Octopus bimaculoides
TATATATATATATATGTATATATATATATATATATATATACTTACATATATCACATTTATATATAGATAGATGCGTACATGCATACATTGATATATGCATAACATGCCTACATATAAATATAAACACACAAACACACATGTATACGAACATACATAGGAACTTGCATACATACAGAAAAACATACATACATTCCTATATACGCTTACATATACAAAAGTATAGTCATGTAATTATGGCAGACCACAGACAATGACCAGGGACAGAGAAAAGAAATTATGCACAGTTGTGAAAATCAGTTGTCGAGCGGACATTAACACATTGTTAAAGATAAAAGAAAAGTGACAACATCTATGCCGAACTAATGAAAAATTTATAGATAATCTATCTGGACTACCTGTAATTATTGAAAAACTTGGTCATATAGTTAACTGCCTAAGCACCAATCTTGAGAAGCTGGATTTCACAAAAACAGAAAAGAGATGGCTGATTAGGAAGTTACAAATGCAAAATAT
>NC_068982.1:114440139-114447921 GCF_001194135.2 Octopus bimaculoides
CGTATGTACATACCTACCTATCTACCTACCTACCTACCTACATACATGCATACGTACATACATACATACATACATACATACATACATACATACATACATACATACATACTAGCATACATGCATACATACATAGAGGAGTACCGAACTGATGTTATCTAAATTCCAATGAATGTATCTTGCTTCGAGTTGAAAATTGACACGCTTTGAGTGAGAAAATCTGAAAATTGAACAAGAATATACGTTCATGCTTGTTCGTATATATGCCTGCATAGATTTACATGCATAAGTGTGTGTGTGTGTGTGTGTGTGTGTGTGTGTGTGTGTGTGTGTGTGTGTGTGTGTGTGTGTGTGTGTGCATGTGTATATATATATATATATATATATATATATATATATAGTGTGTGATGAACAGTTGTATGAAGCTACTTATGTATTTTCCGGAACTCAAGCGCAAATAACAGTAAAATGGAAAAATTTCTGATAATACAAAAGTAAACGAAGTAAGTACAATGATGATATGGCAGCTGGTTAAAGCTTAAAACTTATAAGATACCAAAACATCCTGAAGGCGGAAATGTAGTGAACCAATCACTCGTGATTTTAATCCAAAATGGCAGTGATAATGGATATAAATATATGAATAAGACATCATATCATATTTGTCACAATTTCTCGGTTGAAGAATTTTGCAGACGTCTTACACTGTGGTTTGACCAGCATCAGCTTCTCAATAATCGGAAACGATGTTCCGAGATGATTTCTCTGTTATAGAACCAGTCAAAAGACATTAGAATTCTTCAATGTTAATTCCTTTATAATAAAAGGTTAACTTCGATATTTTTCTTTTCGTCTTATCCTCTTTTTACCTTTTGACCATTTTGGTATTTTAAAGGCAAGAAAACGCGTCACACATATATTTAAAAAGAAATATTGTGACAATATTTTGGTAAGTATTTTAAAATGAGCAGTCTTTAACTTTGAAAACATTTGTTTATAATGAACTATGCACAATTTTCTGATTTTGTTCAAGCAAACTTTTTTAACATCATCACATTAGGAAGTTTAGAGCATTCGCTATGTCGTAAAAGGATAAAGACCCCTTCAGTCATGAATGACCATGGGATTGCACTTAGAAGGTCCCCTCCGAGGCAAAAGTCCAGGCAAGGTTGTTTATAGAAGACTAGCAGTCACCCATGCAAACCAGCCTCCCCTCTCCACACTACTGATGTTATCCAAGAGAAAGGCCCATACAGCTTGGCACTAGTGACGTCGCAACTTATTTCTAGAGATGAGTTAACTGGAACAACGTGAAATAAAGTGTCTTGCTCAAGACCACAACACACAGTCCGCTCTGGAAATTGAACTCACTATCTCTAACCAATGAGCCATGTGCCTTCACCACTACTACGGAGTAATTAATTATTTTATGAATTTCAACTGAATATTTAATTTATATTTTCTAGAATCCTTATAATACTTTATACCTTCATTTCTAATTGCCAAACCGAGTTCCATCTAGGTTATTGAATAAGAGTTCGAATATTTTAGATGTATTAAAAGTGGTGAAATGGAAGAATTGCTAGACAAATGGAGGAAATGCTAAATGGCGTTTATTTATGTATGTTTATTCTCAGCTGATACATCTCTGAGCTCGACATTGCTTGTCATTCTTTCGGAGACGATAAAATCAAGTACTAGCCAAGAACTAACTCTCTCCAAAATTTCAGCTATTGCACCTTGGCTACGCTGAAACACGTTTCATTTATTCAATTAAACAGTCGTCAACCGCATCTGAATATCTGCTGCAAACTCAACACTATAAATTCTTTTAATATGCATTCTATAAATATAACCAGTCTGTCTGTACAGTGCATTCTGTTGATTATCCTCCTTCCCAGTCAACACAGATTGCACAACCATATATTTTAAACATGACCCTATATATAAACGTAATCATTCCATCCCGCATTATCCTAGGTGTCCTTTTCTAAGAATATAGGATGTTATTTGAGAAATATTTGACTACTACTTTATGTAAATCGGGGAACCTCGTCAAAATTCCTTCATTGAGTCTTGTGAGGACATTTATGATCACCAGTATGAGGATATGAACAATGGTAACTAAACAATACATGCTACACTTTTATACATTCAACAATACACATACACACACAAGTACATACATGCATACATAACTACATACATGCATACATACACATACACAATACATACATGCACACATACAAACATACATGAATTCATACATACATACATATGTACGCACGCACGTACGTATGTAGGTAAGTACATACATACGTCCATACATACATACATACATAATATCTAATGTGTTGGTAGTGAGAGCTATTAATGATGTGAAGAGCTGATCATAGCCCAGACTCCGAAGATCAGATGTCCCCATCCTCTTTAAACTTAATATGTGTTTTCTCGATCTACTAAATAGAGCCGCCAAAGTTCTTACAAATCATAATCTATCGCATTGAAAAGCAAAAACGTATTAGACCATATATTTGCAGATATTCAATAGGACAAGATGCTCATAGCCGAAATGATTGGTTTCCTCCATCAAAGCTGGGTTTAAAAAGCAACAACATCAAGAGCAACCAGTACAGTAAGTTTTTGATATCCATGCAACGTTTGCATTCTTTAGATAATAGATTTATTAGAACATAAAAACATCAATTACAGTTGTTCCGTTCTTTGATTTCATGTATATTCTAAAATTATAAAAATGCAACGAGCTTATACACACAGTCCTCACACATAGATGTACCCCGATATTCCTTTACCACTTTTCCTAACTTTTCAAAATTAAAACTGATAAAGATCAAAAGTGAAATGGAACATAAAATAAACTCTAATTGTTTTTTTTAAGTATTCAAATTTCTATTCACTGGTATCTGCATTATTTCTTTATTCTGTTTGTTTCCTAATAGTTTCTATCCCTTCTGGATGGTAGAGCGACACATTCTACAAAGAATATAGCAGAGGTTTTTGTGGGGGGCGGGGAGGTTTACAGCCTTTACCTGGCTCTTTATTTTTCGGAGCTTCTTGAACTGATGAAAGATAGAAGGTTATCGTCATACCAGATACGTGGCCAGATCTCTGCAACTCTACAAAAGGTACCCGATAATCAAGCAGTCCTCTTAAACCGATTAACGGAATAAGCCTACCACCCAAGAATTCAGAACACAGAGAACCAGAGCAAACAGCACACAGAACATTTCGTCCGTTGCTCTAACAATTCCGCCTAAATCTACTGCTTTTTTTAAAGTTCCTAAAACGTTGACCACGGTGGGATTTGGATTCAGATCGCAGACAACTACAGATACCGCAAAGCTTTTTGTCCCTCAACGACGTTAGATTCAGCTAATTTGCAATTAACTTGGAAAGTGACTCAATTGACTCAGATGTATGCACCTTGTGAGCAACCCTTCCCTAAAGTTGTTTAGAATTTTAAAACGATAAACAAGGAAAATAACTCAACTGAATTTTTTGGAAAATACTGCGATGTAGTTAGGTGTGGATCTTGTCTTTAAAGTCAATTAAAGCATGGAAAGCAATGGATAAGCTCCTTCTTGGAACCACTCAGCGAGAGAGTTGTTCTATTTATTAGCAACACTAAGAGTGATCGATATCTAGAGAAAGAGAGGAAATAGAGTCAGGCAAATAGCAGCGCATCAGCGTTGATGCATTTTGGCATTCAATACAGTTGGGAGTTTTAATCCCTCTTATGTCCACTTTCCTTGCCATCGCTTTGGAGTAGATGAAATAGTATCAGTCTTATACTGGGGTAGATTTAATTGGCAAATACATTATCCTTCTACCAATACGTGATCTCATGACAATGGGGAAAAATCAATATTTTCTATGTCCAACGCATTTTTCGTCAATATTGAGTTGACTTGTGGCTCGGCAGCAGACACTCGAATTAGCAGTATATATCGGAAATATTTTCAAGTTGCACAGCTATTTATACACCGAATCAGTTCTACAAAAGACACATAATCACGTACATTGTGTAATTACACACACACTACTAATTTGATAATCACAAAGTATGTTATAGGATAATTAAATACTTGAAAGTCAATGAAAAGTTACTGACGCTCATTAAAAGTTTGATATGGTTTTCAGATATTTAGATTTTTGCGCATGTTTTCAATCCTTGCAGATATTAACAAATCTTTCAGTTGGGTGAAAAGCAAATCACAAAAAATATATTCAGAGAATGCAGTATCACCAGACACCTTCAAACTTTATACCCGGAATTGTAAACATATTTTTAAGCGTATCTTTAAAATATAGCTAAATATATATTTACTAGCACGCTCGTGTCAATCGAAAATGCTGACAGTAATATTAATGATAGAAAATGACATTATCAAAATAATGAGAAAAACTATTGATAAATGTCAGTAATCGAGTAAGTATATATACATACACAGAATTGAAGTACTTGAAGAATCAAATACCGTTGTAATGTTTCGGTTGGAAATATTGGCCACATAATGTATGTATATATATATATATGAAACATCCACTATTGCTCGTTGTATCACAAACGTTTTGTACTGCGGGATGTTCTTCGTGTTGCCATCTCTCACCTATTTTCAAGCAATGTTTCACCATGACCGGACGTGCTTACACGGCAAACTGGAAACGAAGAACACTTCTTGCGCATGACAGTAACACTTTCTCACTATCATTGCCCCATGTCAAGGTAAGGGGACAAACACTCACACTCACTCACACACACACACACACACATAAACACACACACGTAGACATATATATGTATACATACATATAGGTGTATATATTCATGTACATATACATATATATATAAAAAATATACACATACATACATATATATAGAGAGAGAGACACACACACAGACATATGCATGCATGTATGCATACATACATACATACATACATACATACATACATACATACATACATACATACATACATACATACAAAAACCCACAATATGATAGAAGCCATAGCCACTCATAATAAAACGCAATATTAGTGGAATGTCCCAGTGAAGACCTCAATAAAATGTTAACACAACAGACCTGATATAATGATTTGGGGTAGAGAAGAGAAAATGTGCACAGTTGTGGAAATTAGCTGCCCAGCGGATGTTAACATACAGCTGAAGATCAGTGAAAAAGAGAACATCTATGCTAAACTATTGAAAAACTTGCAGTTACTCTATCCAGATTACAAGTTCAGGTTTATACCTGTAATTATTGGGGCTCTGGGATATGTAACACACTGCCTAAATACCAATCTGGAGAAATTAGACTTCTCAAAACCAGAAAGGAGAAAGCTAATTCGAAGATTACAGATCCAATCTATTACTGGAACTGTAAAAATGTGTAAAATTTTCCAGAAGTTTATCATTTAAATATATATGAGCATGTCTAGATATGCAACTATATGCATCAGAATACTTACATAAAGCAAAACCTACAAACATGCACATATACATGGATACATGAGAATACATACATAAAACATACAAATCTGCACATACATACATACATACATACATACATACATACATACATACAAACATAACTTGTTGATGTTGAAATTCCAATAAAGGAGACTTGGATCTAGGTTAGGAACCGGTTCTGTCCCTATTCGCAAAGAATCTTGAAATAAACTGACTAATGACATACATAAACATGTGTGTGAGTGTGTTTATTCCTATACACTGATACATACACATAGATATTTATATACACTTTTGCATGTGCATATGTGTGTGTGTGTGTGTGTGTGTGTGTGTGCGCGCGTGTGCGTGTGTGTGTGTGTGTGTGTGTGTGTGTGTGTGTGTGTGTGTGTGTGTGTGTGTGTGTGTGTGTGAAAGAGTGTGCGTGCACCAATGTTTGTTTACATTTTTGGGATGGATGAAATCTGTAAAATATGTTAATCATTCATTACTTGGAACTGGGAATATTTTGAAAATAAGAGTTCAATATTTAATTGCATATATACATGTGTGTGCGCGCGCGCGTGCGTGCGTGTGTGAAACTAATAAAGTAATGCAATATACATTAAAAATTAGCAGTTTTATTTGGAATAAAATACCAACGACCGAAAACCTTTGATTACAGTTTGCCTGCATTTAGTGTCTCTGACTGTCACTCCCTCCCACTCCGTTTGTTTCAGTCTTCTCCTACCGGCGTGACCTGACGATATACACATTGTGTTTTATTATATGTAAGATTCATTTGTTATGTAAGCTTTTTGACGTATAAACAGGATAGCACAGGAACTTAATAAGATTGAGATCCTTCTGTTAGACTTGTATATTTTCTCCTTGAAATACAATTCCGAAACAACCCAATGATTGCGCCGCTCTTGACTAGCTAGAAATAGAAACCAATATCTCTCAGACTCGTTTTATTGCCTTTAAAAAATGACTTTTGATAATATAGTTCTAGATACACCGTATCTTTAAATAAATTATGACTGTCTCGGCTTGAATGCATTTGATCAACGCTCAACTTGATCAAGCAGACCGGTGATCAACGTGATCGTTGCTATTATCCTGATTAGGATAATGAGTATCATCAGGAAAATTAAAATTAGCATTACGCTCATTAATAATAAATTACCTATCTTTCATGGTGTTGCAAGCAAGGATATTTCAGCTTCCCACCTACCATACAGAAAATATTGTAAGCTCCAGAAAAGTCAGTTTCATGACTTGTCAATTTGAAGTGAAATCATTTTCACTTCTTTTCAGCTACGTGTCTTCTAGTCTCATCATAAACAACAGTGAAACTTAATTATCGTTGACACAGATAAATGAACAGAAAGTTTTCATGAGACAGCAAAAGAATCTCAAAATTGCTTCTGAACCTGCAAGAAATAGCAGACAATTCTCCTGTAAATGACATCTTACCCTCATGTAAAGAAGGGGAACACAAGGAATAATGTAAAAATGCTTTCAAATGTTGGCACGAGACCAGCAATTTTATGTGGAGTAATCGATTACATCGACTCCAGTACACAACTTCTTATTTTAACGAGCCTGAAAAGATGAAAGGCAAAATCAACCTCAGCGCAGTGTGAACTCAGAGCATAAAGAAACGGAGGAGATGTTGCTAAGCATTATGTCGAACGTGCTAATGATTCTGACTGCTCAGCGCCTTAACACAATGGATAATATAACAACCTTTTCTACTATAGTAACAAGGCCTGAATTTTTTTATATCGATCCCTGTGCTCAAATGCTATTTATTTCATTGACTCCGAAAGGTTGAGAGGCAAAGTCGATCACGGTGGCATATGATAATGTAATAATCCTTTCTACTAAAGGCACAAGACCTGAAATTTTGGGTGAGGGACCTACTTGTCGATTACATTGACGCCAGTACTCAACTAGTACTTACTTTATCGATCCCGAAAGGATGAAAGGTAAAGTCGACCTCTGTGAGATTTGAACTCGGAACGTAAAGACGGGCGAAATGTCGCTAAGCTAACGATTCTGCCCGGCGTGCTAACGATTCTACCAGCTCGCCGCTTTAATTGATAATGTAATGATGGATACATAATGACATTTCAAATAAAAAAAAAAAAACATTTTATCACAGGACGCCTTTAATCATAAAAGTGTTTAATCAACATTAATCAGTTGATAAACCATAAGAACCACTATTCAGGGATTTAGGGAACAATTCAAATCAATAACAGGCATACACATACACGTAAATATATATATATATATATATATATA
>NC_068982.1:114454728-114455676 GCF_001194135.2 Octopus bimaculoides
GATATTTATGGCACACATAGAACAAAAAACCGGAGGGAACATCCGCTTTAGAGAAAAAATTTGTAGTTTGGAATCAGTAGTTCTTTGACTGCTATTTCTAAATTTTCAGTATGTTGGAGAAGCAACTCAATTGCTAATCCCTGTATATTTATGATGATAGATAGATAGATAGATAGATAGATAGATAGATAGATAGATAGATAGATAGATAGATAGATAGATAGATAGATAGATATTTGGCGCAAGGCTAGTAATATTCTGAGTAAGCGTATACAAAACTGAATTGATCCTTATCGAATTACTAGTACTTATTTTATCGACCAGTGGTGTATAACAGGCTGTCAATCATGATAGACTTTGAGCTCAGACTGTAGATGACCGTAACTAAATACCACAACGCCTTAAATTCCGCCAACCCAGGAGGAAGCCTTCAGGTAGTCGTTTGACCTGCAAGAAATAGTAGCCAAATTTCTCTCAAATTATCGTTTGTAAAAGGTGAACACATTTTATAATATAGCTTTTAAGACAGTATATATGTATAAAAGTTTGATTGTGATGACTGAAACACATCACTCTCTTTCGCTTTACATATTAAACAAGAGCACTTAGAGAACGCAAACCTCCGCCAAAGTAACACCAACGTCCTCTCAACGATTAGTCAGAGAGGATTTTAAAATGAGAATATCTTAAATAATCTCGACTGCTCTCACAAACGAGAATACTAAAAATGAACCGTTCTCAAAATTAAGTAAAAAAAAAATAGGAAAAATAATCCAGAATCCTTGTCCAGTACCGGACCGATCCCAAAATCTAATCGGTTCGTGCTAGTCACGAGGCCAAATATCCCTGAAAGTTTCATTCGAATCCATCCACCGGTTCTTGAGATATCATATCCAAGGACAAACAATCTAACACACACACACACACACACACACACACACACACACA
>NC_068982.1:114456368-114457292 GCF_001194135.2 Octopus bimaculoides
TATATATATATATATATATGTATATATGTATATTAAACGGTGTGACTTAATAAATCTATTGTTCAAGAACAGAAACTGTCCTTCCGGCGAGATTTTATACTGTTTCTGTTTACCAAATTTCATTCACAAGATTTTGAACTACTTGAGGCTATAGTGGAAGATATTTGCCCCAGGTGCAGCGCTGTGAGATCGAATCCAAAACCAAGATATTCCGAAAGGAACTTCTTAACCACACGGCCGTATTTGTTAAATATGAAAAATAATAACTCGAGTGATGTGCATCGGTGGCATTTATAATCTGACAACGTTCATTTCGCCCATGTAAGCTTCGTCTCTTTCCCTCTTCCCAACAGTAGTCCGTTCATGTTCTCATGATTATGCTAGATAGAAGTAAGTAAAGTAAAGAACCTTAAGCATTGAGTTGTCCTAATATCTATGACATGTTCGTCAATCAAGAGGATGAAAGTTTATCCCTTTAGTAATGCCCGCTAAACTTAATTTTACAAATCTAGTTGAATCTAGTTCAAATGTTGATGCCAAGATTTCTGACACAGGAATCCTAAAACCACGTCAAACTTGACTTGCTTTCTAAGTTTCAGCAAATCTGATCTTTAATATTTATCCTGATGTGTGTAGAACTTGTAAGCTTCTTAGCGCTATACGTTAATAAATATATGTATGATGTATATATGAGTGTGTGTGTATACATACATGCATGTATATATATATATATATATATATATATATATATATATACTCATATATATTATATATATATATTTATGTATGTAGATGTATACGCGCACATTTGTACACATGTACGCACACGTACAACACACGTATTCATACACATATATACATAGATACATAAATACATACATATATGCATATACATAATACATACATATATGAATATACATACAT
>NC_068982.1:114457467-114459110 GCF_001194135.2 Octopus bimaculoides
ATATATATATATATATATATAACGCCTGTCATTCTGGCTAAATTCTTATGACACCTAACGCTACATCAGTAAATGTTAGTCTTCTGCGGACATCACACCCACATATACACGCACGCAAATGCACGCGCACACACATAAACATATATGCATACACTCAAGCACATACCACAGTTTTCTCTATTTCCCTTTCAGACATCATACATACTCCTCTTTTGTTTTACTCTCAGTTTCTCTAGCACTCTTTCTTTCTTTAATCCATCTATATCTCTCCTCTCATCGTTATCTCCTTCTCTATACGCCAAGACAGTGTATTAACATAATCAGAATATGTAGAGTATCAGACAAAATACATTGCGATATTCATTTTACGTTGTGAGTTCAAATTCGGCCGTGGTCAACTTTGCCTTTTATCCTTGCGAGATCGATAAAATAAATTACCGGTCTACTTATGGAGTTGATTGCTATTCCTACAAGACATCCGAGATGAGAATGGAACCATAACGGAAAAAGACTTTTCTGTCTCTAAATAACTGGTCTCCGATCAGGACAAGGTGACACATATGTAAGATACAGCTGTCTCCATTTGACTCCAGCATATAACTGGCACTAAATATATTTAAATCCAGAGAGATGTAAAAATGTTAAGTCCATCTTGGCAGAATACCGACTTTATAAAAAAAAAATGGACTCCTTGGATAATGTTTTTTTAATTTTACAAAAAAGTATATGATCAATACTAGAGCGTCTTTGATTATAGGTCTACATAATCAGAGCTGATCTGAAGTAAGACTGGTTAAATAACAAAAGCTTTAAAGAAATGTAGAAACAATCGATATGATTCATAGGTTAGTCATATGCTATCTATTGTTTAAACCTGTCTCAATAGACAAAAAAACAAATTATTTTGCAAAGTCTTATCTCGAAAATCATTGCCATGAGGAATTGTTTGGCTTATGTAGTTAAGTATCAATGCATTGCGGCGTACAGCAGGTATTACTGCGTGGCTAAAAAATTCACTTTGTAACCAAGTTGTTCTAGGTTCACATACACAGCGGCTGTAGAAGTTGCTATACGGAAACAGACTCTCTATCTCTCTCTCTCTCTCTTAATGCGTATATATATATATATATATATATATATATATATATATATATATATATATATATATATATATTAGCAGAGCAACCCGGCGTTGCCCGGGAATGAAATTGTTGCTTATATACTGGAAGGAAACAAGCAAAATATGCTGTATAGAAATCTGAGGACATTCTGTAGATGGACTCTCAGATGAATGATGACTGGGCGCCTCTCATGAATTGGAAAATTGAAGATGCGCCAAAAAGCCTCATTGGTACTTGGAAACTTTTACGAAAATTAAAATGTGGATTAAAAGAAAAAAATGATTTACGTGAATATCCTCACAAGAGTAATTGAAATAAATTGCGATTGTGGAACCCCTCACGCACGCACGAAAGCACACACGCACACGGACGCACGAAAGCACACACGCACGAAAGCACACACACAGAGTATCACACATCAGATGAAATGGAAGTGTGTGTGTGTGTGTGTGTGTGTGTGTGTGTGTGTGTGTGTGACAGAGAGAGAGAGAGAGAGTGAAAGAGAGAGAGGTTTGTTGTCAT
>NC_068982.1:114464231-114473930 GCF_001194135.2 Octopus bimaculoides
ACAGATAGATAGATAGATAGATAGATAGATAGATAGATAGATAGATAGATAGATAGATAGATATGGATGACATTCATTTACACTTAGACTTGAGAAAACCTGTCACTGCGGATATAGACCCACGCGAAAATCATTTTCAAAGACAAAATATGTGAAAAGATTTTAGGCTATGTATGACGTCATCGAATTGTAAGACGCATGCATTTTTGCGTCAATGCACTTCGTCTGCTACGAATATCGAATACGTTCTTCAGAGCCATATAAGAACGATATTTCTTATTGATAAAATCAGTAAATAGTACAATTACTGATGTGCGTAAAGCTTGATCAAACAGGAATTAAATAACTAGAGGCGCATGAAACAGCGTTGCATAAAATATAATTGCAATCGTACGACATTAGCTATTTAACACCTGCTGAGCCAAGCTTTATGTACATCAGTTAAAGTACTATTCACTTCTTATAAATAAGAACAATTGTTGTTACAGGGTTGTGAAAGATGAACCAAATTCAACGCTACTTCGTGCGACCCTAATTATACATACAAGGTATTCGGGCTTTCATATTTATTTCTTTTTGCATGAGCAGCTGGATATATTGGTAAATAGTCCACGGCATGGAAATCGTTGACAAAACGTTAGCTAACATGGAGGACTGGAAGGTATCTGAATATTGGAAAAGAGTTACCTGCATCATGATGATTCGCGCCGAGTATAAAATGCCGACATCATGATAGCGGCTCAATGCTCTGTGAACACTGTAACATGATGTGACATGGACAGAGGCAACTGAGACTACGAAGCATGGCCAGCAGTAAGGTACACAACAGGGTGACGTCGTGCCACTCCACATCTTTGAACAGAGTCTTAGGCTCAAGTCAGACGGTTAGGTGAAGCTGCTGGAAACTGGGGTCAAACCTTGTCTGGAGAGGGTTCCTGCTGGAAGGCCATATGTGTAGCAGCAGAATTGTTATCCCATGGATTACTACATCTGCAGCTTCGTGGCCGAGCTGGCGGGCCAATATCAAGGAGGTGTTCGAATATCTTCCCGGAGACACGGTGAGTAACGCATACGCCAGGTGCCAGAGCCGTCTTGATGCCGTAGTGAAAGCTGGGGGTGGCTAATTTGAGTAAACTCTTATCTCCTAACCATAATTTAGTTGATATTTTTTTTAATACTTCTATTTTGGGGCAGAATATTGTGTATTCTTTTCCTTTTATGCAAACTGTCATACATGCATAATACATACATGCATAATACATACATACATAGATACATGAATACATTAATACATACATGCATATATACATACACACACACTCATATGCATACATACATACATACATACATACATACATACATACATACATACATACATACATACATACATACATTCAATGCCAGTACTTATACCAACATTTAGGCTGCTTGATTGGACGCTTAATGAGATCCGAGTCATTCATGTGAAAACCCAAAAAATACTAACAAATACACATAATTTCCACATAAACAGTGATGTAGACCGCCTCTATCTAAAACGAAAACAAGGTGGCAGAGGCTTAACATCGATCCAAAATACCTTTGAATGTTGTATCATAACCTTTCGAGAACATCTTTTAACCACCAAGTGTGGAAGTACATCTCTTGGCTAAGTTTGCGTACATGAGGCTGATAACGTCATAAGATTTGAAAGGCAGCTCCTTGAGCAACATTCTTTGTCTGATAACCAAGAATACATGCCCAAAAAAGTTGCACGACTCTACCGTAACGTATCATCAGATGAAAGGATGAGCCTATATGAGCAGAATACTATTCATGGATATGTTAGTAGAAAGCTCCGAGATGATAGTAAGATCGATCATCAAAGCAGTTTATCATGGACCAATAGCCGGATTACTACCTTCCACTTTGAAGGGTATGCGTTTGCAATCCGGGAACAGGAAATATCAACCAAGTACCTGATGCACAAAAGGGATAGAGATGCAGAAAAAGCTGTAAAATATGACAACTGAAGCAGACTTTGTGGAATTAACACTGAAGATATCACCACATCATAAACAGCTCTCCGAAAATGTCATCACGGTATTATCTACTAATGAGACATGATGTTGTAGCTAGGCCACTCTATAATGAAATCCGTTGGAAGATTAACCTCGAGGACAAAGAAATAAGAACTCACTGTATGGTAGACGCCATAGCCACTCGTAATAAAAAGGAGTACTGGGGTATTTTCCCAGTGAAGACTTCAATAATATGTAAGCACAGCAGATCTGATATAATGATTTGGGCCAGAGAAGAGTAACAGTTGTGGAAATCAGCTGCCCAGCGAATGTTAACATAAAGGTGAAGATTAGTAAAAAGGAGAACACCTATGCTGAACTATAGAGAAATCTGCAGTTACTCTGTCCATATTACAAATTCATGTTTATACCTGTAATTATTGGGGATATGGGATATGTAACACGCTGCCTAAATACCGATAAGGAGAAATTAGGCTTCTCAAAACCAGAAAGGAGAAAGCTAATTCGAGACTACAGATCCAATCCATCACTGGAACTGTAAAAATGTGTAAAACTTTCCAGAAGTTTATCATTTAAATATATATGGACATGTCTAGACATGCAACTATATTCATGAGAATACATACATAAAGAAAAACATGCAAATCTGCACATGCACATCCATACACACATTCATACATACATACATACATGCATGCATGCATGCATACATACATACATACATACATACATACATACATACATACATACAAAAATACCGTGTTCATGTTGAAATTCTAATGAAGGAGCCTTGAATCTAGGTTAGAAACCGGCTCTTTCTCTATCGGCAAGAAATCTCGAAATAAAACTGCAAAATAACATACGTATGTGTGTGTGTGTGTGTGTGTGTGTGTGTTTAGGCTGAGCCTCCGCTGCATCAATGTCACTAGTAATGGACGGTCTGGAAAGGTCATAAGTTACTACATCTCTTCTCCTGCCTACCTTATTACGAATTAAGAGAGAACACTAACTCGTGGTTTGCTTTACATGTATTATTATAACTCCGAGTATCTGCAACGTATAAGACTCAGCAGTGAAGACAAGTAGAGAAGGAAACACAGCAAAGAAAAACCGTGGAATGCAGAAATAAGAAGAACATTTTAAGACAGATTCAAAGGATGAATAGGAAATATAAATCTTGAACTGGCGTAGAAAAGGATACAATTTGCATATAAAAAAGAGAATCATTAAAAGAAATGTTGTGATTGTGATAAATGTGAAATAAACTTCAGAATAACTCGTCATATTAACAAGACTCTACATCAACAACTTTTCCAGCGGCATTTCTCCTAACAGAACTAATTTGACAGAGAAAATCACTTGTGATTATTCGTTATTTGAAACATTGCCTTTCAAAATTAAGTCTTAATGATTGGGAACTAGCTGGTTTTCATCATCAACCGACTCCTTGATTACAGGTGATGAGAGCTTGTTGAAATTGCGGACGCAGCTCTCTCTTAACAACGAAACAGCCTGATCACCAGAACAACCTATTTCAAATACCATTTTTTTTTGTCTCCTCTTTTGGTGGGGAAGAATGATAAAAAGATAATAATAAACTAAACAATTTGTACATTTTTATGTTGTTGTTCGTGAGGTTTTGTTTGCTTTTCTCTTGTTATTTTTCGTTTTTATCATTGTTTTTTTTTAGCTTTCTCGCATTCTGTGAGTGTTTTATCTTTGTTCTGAGATTTTCCTGTAACCATGCTGTAGCCACACTACTGTAGCGATGCAACGATCATAGGGAAAGTTTAATACCGTTACTCTACTTAACTTAGGTAATTATTTCGCCATTTTATTAATTAGACATTAAAAAACATCTGTGAACACAGTTCTTTGTAATTTCTATCGTTTCAAATCCCACGCAGAAATTATGTATACATACATATAGCACATGAGCGTGTGTGAGTGCGTGCATGAGTGTGTGAGAGTCTGTGTAAGTGTTTGTCAGTCTGTGGTCCTACGCGTGAGTCTGTATATATAAGTACACAATTTATAAAACTGAGAGAATATAAATGATTTTTTATAAGATGTGAAAGCTATAGGAGTTACAGAGGGGCTACAGTTACAT
This sequence comes from Octopus bimaculoides, assembly GCF_001194135.2. Classification (NCBI taxonomy): domain Eukaryota; kingdom Metazoa; phylum Mollusca; class Cephalopoda; order Octopoda; family Octopodidae; genus Octopus; species Octopus bimaculoides. The sequence goes on from NC_068982.1 coordinate 114,468,363, forward strand.
GTCAAGACTCTATAAAAGATTGATAAAATAATGTGCAGTGATTGTGTCTTTTGCAGTTGATGGATACAAAACTGTTATGTCCTAAATTGGGATTTTTTCGTTGACATACTGGATGAAGAGTTGAAGGAAAAGAACCGAGCCCTGTCACAGACGAGTCAAGTTAGCATTATCAGAATGATAAAATACATAATCTGGTGTCTGATAAGCCAACAAGCACGTATCAATGTACTTGCTCAACCAGCTAAAAATAACTGTAAAATCACAGGCATATAACAATTCATCGGCTTAAAAGAGGGGACTATGATACGATGCTCATGGCTGGATTGTCATTGTTTCTAAATTCGAGTCTCTGTGAGGTTAAACAGCAACAACTAGAGTTCAAAGAAACGTGTTGATCTGCGTAAACGAAAGTGAAAAGAAAGTAGTAAATAAGTGAAATAAAGGTAAGTTAGTTGTAAGGATAAATGAATTTTAATGCTTTTGGCAGAAAGGGCTTTGCTCAAAGCGTGAAACCTCCCGTCTTCTCATACCAAAAGACACACGTTCTTAAATAATTGTTCTAATTTTATTGACAATACCATAATTGATATCTTCGCAGCTCAACAACTCTATCAAATTGCAAGCAAGCTGTTGCTGTCGTTGTCACCAAGAAAAACGAATCATGTCTTTAATTGTATGTACGTCGGTGCCACAAAGTTCTGAAATCAGCATTTGGAATCCCTCAGCGCTGGTAATAACTGAGATCCCAATTAAACAGAACACGACGCAGTGTTAGACCAGATAGTTCGGTATGAAAAGCATATTTTCATGGTTATGCTTGAAATACATTCAGTCTTACTGAAAGTTGATGATCATAATAATAATAATAATAATAATAATAATAATAATAATAATAATAATAATAATAATAACAACAACAACAACAACAACAACAACAATAATAATAACAATATTAAGGTTATAATCTACCTAATATATTTGACAAGTCAATGGGTGGTAATTTCGCAGTGCAATACATTGTGTCCAATTATCTAGATAGTCGTGGCGTGCCTTGGTGGTAGTCACCTATCGTAGGGGAAACAATCTTTGCTCTAAGTTAAGACGGGATCGGAAAATTGAATTTGAAATCAAAAACTGAAGGTGCTCAGAATATACACATTTATTATCTCTTCTTTCTTATACATTATAAAGATATTAAATTTTTCAGCCATTTTATGCGAAATCATCAGCATGGCATAACCCGAGGCAAATCAATTATGCTAAATTAAACATTTTATGAAGCTCAATAAAATTTCACAAAGTAAAACCATGTATACAATATTGATTACAGTAACAAAATCTTTCGGTCTCTGCGATGGATATAAATCTGTGATCTGTCCTATGACCAATATTTTCTATCTCTCTAATAATTAAACCATTTGAATAATCATGACATCTGCATAGTTATAAGCTTGGTTACAGTTTTTAAACATTTTTTTTTTCTTTTTGGTGGTAGGGCTGCATTCAAATTTGACATGTATTTACGTAAACAAAATCTTTGAGAAAGTGATTTTTATCTGTGTGCATATGTGTACATGTGTACATTTGTGTATATGTATAGTATGTATATACTTGTGTATGCATGCATGCATGGATGCATGTGCGTATGTATGAGTGAGTATGTATGTATGTATGTATGGACGGACGGAAGGACGGATGGACGGATAGATGGATGGATGGATGGATGGATGGATGGATGGATGGTGAAGTATCTTTGAAATGTCTTACAAATCTGCATTGTGCCGCTAATAGATTGGATTTGGAGAATCAGCATTAGTTTCTTTTGCTCTTTCTTCGAAAAATCCTTGTATTTCTAGCTTTTTGCATAAATTTGTTGGTACATTGCCTAATATGGTTATAGGTACAAATGTGAATTTATAGTAAGGGTACAAGAACTGTATTTTCCGCATTAATTTACCATAAATGTTCTTTTTTTCTTGGACTTTTAATTGTACATTCACATCCATTGAGCTACTAACCTCAACTATATTATATGACTTTTGTTTCTTGTCCAACAGAACAATATCAGTTCTGTTATGCTTACACCAAATTGATGTTTTTATTCGAGTATTCCACCAGTATTTCTTACCTTTGAAGGTTTAAGTACATGCTAGTTCTGACATGCCCTGCGGATAGTATTGTAAATAGTCTTTGCAACTATATCATGCCTCGGGGGAAGGTAGTATCTCGTAGACATGTGTAGGTAGCAGCTAATGACGTGGGTGATATTTTCCACACTAGTTTAGTAGAGCTGACATTTTCTATTAGAGGTGTGGTGGTATGTTTGTCTCTCTTATTTATAAAGTATTTAGTACCTATCTCTTATTCCTGGATAGTGAAGGTGGTCCTAGGAACATTCGCCGTAAACATTTTTGCCGCAAGAAAACTTGCCTCAGGAATTATCCACGTAGGAATTTGCCGTATAGGAAATTTTGCCATAAGATAATTTCGCTGCATAGATATAGCAGGCAACCTGATTTAGAGAAATTGCAACTCTGAAAAAAATTGCTCTTTATATGTGTGTGTGTGTGTGTGTGTGTGTGTGTGTGTGTGTGTGTGTGTGTGTGTTTTATAAATCTGTTTTAGATTTAATTGTTTTTTGTTTTGTTTTTGTTCTTTATAAATGTTATATTTATATTGTATTATTTTTTATTTAAACAGAAGTTTTCGGAAACATCATTTTAGATTACATTATTTTGACCACTCCCACCTTACCCACCTGTAGCTTTCCCATGCTCTTCCCCGCACTCTTTACCATTACTCAGATGTTCCCAAGAAGGAGGAAAGTTATAGGTTTGTGATGGATCGGTTTTTGTGAGTCAGTTGATTGCTCCAAACATTGATATATTTTGGTAAGGAAAGAAAAAAGCTTTTTATAAAAAGGACTTTATTATTAAAAGCATTATTTAACTTGTCTTTTTTCAAGGTCAAGCATTAGAAAATAAATAAAAAAAAAGTATAACTTTATTTTAAAATATATGAAACTCTAAAAATTGACAAAAATAATTTGAGTGTAAATTCCAAGCAATGCTTCATAAATAAAGTGCTTTCTGCGTCGGACTTAAATAAAGCATTTTCCGCTAGAGTCTTTCGTTGATATTAATATATATTTTCTCCATAAGACTGAATCTCCTCGATTTCGCTAATGTCCTTTTTCAAATACGTAATAAGCTTCCACAAATTTTGGTGCATGTTAGAAATGGAGCTTTGCATTGCATTGTGGAAGCCTTCTACACTGTTCTTTGTTTTCATCATATACAGTGAGTTTCAAAATATGATACAAATTCTTGGGGCAAATCATCATCAGTTAGTTCAAGAAAATCATCAGTAACATGATCTACTGGAAGAAATACTAATACAGTGGAGCATTTGATTTTGTTGTTAAATTCTGCGTCTGTTTGATAGCAACACTTTAAACCTATATCCACAATGTGGGTGATAGCTATTCTTAGCCATATGAAATAAACAACCTGTTATATTTGTTTTGGGAAATATATCACAGAAAGCATTGATAATTGCTTCCTAGAAATCAACCATTAAGGTTTCAAGCTCTAATAATAGGTGTAAGCCCTTCAAAGCGATAAAAAGCCTTCTGTGCGTTACTTGTGACTTACCAGGTAGCAAAACAAAAGGACATGGTATGCTAATATTTCGTATGACAATATGTACTGTGAACAACTGATAATGTATATCTGAGCTGCATTTAAAAGTATCATCACAAGCCCAATCCTTATTATTATCAAGGTCATCTAACCCAGCTTGTGTGCCAAACACTAAAATTCTCTCCGGATTATCTTCACCACTATCGTATAATAAAAACTTCTCACTATTTTCAAGAAATCTATATTCTTCAGGTATTATATACCCACTTCTTCCGTTTGGGATCGCGGGAGCTTAGCTTTACTTTTGCCTCCAACCTCTAATACTGCCAGACAAATGCGATGAGTTCGGCATCAGTGACAATGCATTATCATCTAAACTGGATGAAATTTCTGCAATTAACGATCGTACAGAAGTTTGTGAATTAGTGGCTAGTGATTTCAATTTCGTTTTTACTATGTAAACTTTTGGTTTTGAAGGATGAGAAGGATGGCAATGCTTGCCGAATGTTTTACATGTAGATAAATTATCATTTTCCAGCTCGGCAATGCACTCTTGCTTTACATTCTCTATTTTCACATTTCCAATATGCTTTTTCACCGTATTTTCTATCTATCCTATGAACAAAGTTAAGATCATCAACTACTTTCTGCTAGTTTCCATTTGATAAACCATTGTAATGGGTTGGCTATACAAAAAAATATTGTCATATAAATAAAGATATTTTTAATGAGTTAAGAAATTACTTTACCCCTTCTTATTGGTGTCTCTAATAATATAATAGATAGATTGGTTGGAACAATTATATACCAAGGGAGCAATTCATCTTTTTTTTTTCGGTGAAATTGTCATGCGGCAAAATTTCCTATGCGGCGATACTTCCTACGGCAACATTTCCTATCCGGCGAATTTCCTACGGCTAAAAATCCTGAGGCGAGTTTTCCTACAGCAAACTTTCCAGATACGTGCGAAGGCATATCTTTCTATATGGGATGTAATACATCCATCACAGATCTAAGATAGACTGCTCTTCCCGTCGATGCTGTTGTTATTCTCTAGCTTACAGGATATGTATTCATGCATTGCCTTTTGCTAGTATGGTGCATGTTTCTCCTCTACGCTTCTCATTAAGTAGACCAATCCAGTTCCCTTTGAGTTGCATGAGACACTTGTACTCTCAGAGTACTTGCTCAGTAGTTCTCCACTCCGATGATGTTGTTGGTCTCACTTTTGAGTATGCATGGAATGTATTCCTTTCTTTCCTGTTCAGCAGGTGTTATCTAAGTGATACAAATGCAACATTCAAAGACTGACCTTATTCCTCTACCACCATCACTTTGACTCACATAGAACCTATTCAGTGTCACTATTGAACAGGCAGAATCGTTAGCACGCTGGGCGAAATGCTTACGTTTTGAGTTCAGATTCCGCCGAGGTCGACTTTGCCTTTCATTCTTTCGGGCTCGATTAAATAAGTACCAGTTACGCAATGGGGTAACTGGTAATCGACGTTATCCCTTTGTTTGTCTTTGTTTGTCCCCTCTATGTTAATCCCCTTGTGGGCAATAAAAAGATAACTATTGATGTGGAAGTTGTCAGTGGCGGTCAGTACCCTTTTAGTTTTGATGCTCAGGTTGCGGGTCTCGTCAAGAATCCAGTCTAATATCCCAAATGCTGGTACTAGACCATATCTCACAAGACCATATCTCACAAACATTGAGATATGGTCTTGTTGAATGCAGACATGTCTGAGTGCCATATTTTCTCGTATGTATCTGATTTTATTTTTCAAATTTCTCATCAATACAAAAACAACTAGTTTCTAACGCAAGAAACTCTCCCTTTGTCTCTCCTTCTACCTGATTCTCTTTCTCTCTCTCTCTCTCTCTCTCTCTCTCTCTCTCTCTCTCTCTCTCTCTCTCTCTCTCT
>NC_068982.1:114474174-114494899 GCF_001194135.2 Octopus bimaculoides
ATATATATATATATATATATATATATATATATATATATATACATACACATACAAGCTTTAGATGCCATTATTTATCAAGTTCGCATTGTTTTAACTTATGTTTGTGTACAAATATATTTTCCTTGCTAACATGTATTTACACGCATTTATCACAGACTAAACTTATGTAATGATTTCTTTTAATGGCTTGTAGATACAATTTCCTAATTCACCGAGATTTTTTTTTTTTTCAGAAATCCAAGTTCTCAAAGTTGGTGCCATTGCCCCTATAATTATATATGACCATGACATCATTCCTTATGAGTAGATTATACTGTAATGGAACTTTCAGGTAATTGATTATGATGAACGTGAAATTTTCATCGTTAATTTTTACAGACTGCAACGGTTGTTGCATTTATGTGGTTTATCCTTTTGTGCATCGAGTAGTTGTAATCGTCTTTTGTTCCTGTATTCTTAAAGCATACCCTTCAAAATTACAGTTAATATTTCAGTTGTTGGTCCAAGCTCAACTAATTTCGTTATCTATGTTGCTATCCCATTGAAGCTTTCTATTAAAATAGCCATTCATGATCATCTGAATATTGTATACAGCTTCTTTTCTTTTCTTTTTTTTGTCCCGGTTAGGTAGAGTTGTGCTGGAAATACTTTCCGAGGATGATTTTCCAACCCCTGTGATGTTATTTGCATTTTGTATGCAGATTTGCCAGTCTAACTTACTTTTTCACTTGTGTTTTTTTTTTCTATTTTCAGACGTTGACCAACTGACGTTCAGCCTGGGACATATCAGTTACATCGATCTCCAGAATCTGATGGGTATCACAGTAATTATCTGTTTCTCTTGGATTAATTTAAAATCTCCACCGGAAACTAGACCTGTGTCTAACGAAAACAAATTACATGTTTCTAATATACTTAAGAGAAGTGAAGAAGAAATAATGAATTCCATTCTTTTGCTTGTATTAATTCACAATGACATTAGCCTCTGAAACGAAGTGCGATTGCACCAAGCGAGAATAAACAAACAGGTCATAGACTCAAAGGTGTGATAGAAGTTCCGCTCTAATCTACGCCATCATTTTATTAAGTGTGTTCGTCATCATAATATACATGCATACAGATAGATAGATACATACATACATACATACATACATACATACATACATACATACATACATACATACATACATGGAACTGATTGTTGTAATTAATTATTTGGTGTTAATCTTTGCAGATTAATTTCATGTACTCATGATGCTGCAAATAAATTATTTTAGCCATGTAGTCATGCATCGACACCATATCGCTTTATCTAATTATTTATTGATTTCTACTAAAGATTATCACTGATATATTTGGATAATAACAAGTTTTCCATTCCTTGATTAAATCTTACATATCTTGTTAGCTATTTCAAACAATTGGTTTACTTCTTAATATAATTTTTTCAGATAATATCTTAACGTTAATTTATAGACCTTTCAAATAATCTATATCTGTCAGATTATAGTCGAAGAATCATGCATACGATTAACATTATTCTTACCCCCATATGGTCTCAAAAGAATTGTCTAAATTCTAACAAAAGTGATAAACCAGGAGTTTGACCATGTGACACGTTGAAGACATCAAAATGAAAACTAATAGCTACATACATGTGAAGAACCATTCTATGTGCACTACAGTACTCCTCTACTAAACCATGCTTTCACACTTCATTACTACTTGATACACATCGTCTACATTATACATAGTGGAGGCGCAAGGGCCCAGTGGTTATACATACACCTGATATATCATAGCACTACACATAAAACAACTTCTTTCTTGTAGAAGGGGCTTCTTATATACATATAGGCATGAATTGTCAGCATAAATGAGGCATCACATCCATTTGACCGAATTATTCTTAAGCAGAGTTGACCTAAGGTTGAACAGTAAAGACTAAATCATAATACAGTATGCTGCAAAAAAAAACAACATAAAATAACTCGAAACAGCCAAAATTCATCATGTGTGGGTGTGCGCGCGCGTGTGCGCGAGAGTAGACACCCGCACACACTATGTACGAAGACATAGATGTAAAAATTCTGTAAGTCTCAGCAATAATATTAAATCCAGTAAACTATCCAACAGCGATAACATAGTCCATTCCTCTACTTGTAACTTGCAGTATCCAAAATAATTGCTCTCTTAGCGATGATTGCGATAACTTTATTTCGAAAATTTTAGCCTATCGTGCTAAAGTCCAACACGCCAACAACAGTAATAGATTACAAATTCATAGATATTGCCCGCGATCACATTAAGCTACAAACTACACTAATTAAAATGTTTCAATGAATTAATTAACATGATAATTATATTTCTACAAACACTAACACAAGAAAGACTCATTTACGTATACTAATTTAAATTCAGATCTTAATGATACGTTTGTATCCGGTTTGTTTTGGAGAACTGTAAGCTGTTAGTTGGGGGTTGATTTTGAACTAATTCTCACTTTGCTTTTGGAATTATTATTCATTTTGAATGTAAATGGCTCTTGATTAATATAAAGACAAAGGTAAAATTCTTGAGTCATACTGACTCACAAGGGCCTGCTTCCCGGTTTTATGACGTATATATTCCCCACCTGGACGGGATGCCGGTCTATCGCAGGATTATACATTTTTGTCAGCTAAGCGGACTGGAGCAACGTGAAACAAATTGTCTTGCTCAAGAACACAATGCGTCGCCCGTTCCAGGAATCGAAACCAGAATCTCATGCTCATGAGTTCAACACCCTAACTACTAAGCCACACGCCTCCACATTGCCTATAAAAACGTTGAGAAAACTATTTCACGTCAGTAAATAGCAGAACAAACTTCAATAGAGATTTTTTCAAAGCCAAAATAGATCAACTATAAAATTTGACTATCAAAGTGTTTTACAGTTGTAAATTAAGTGAGTTGAGTATCAATAAATTAGGATTTTCATCTTGCAGCTCATCAAAAAGACATTTGTATTTTATTTGTTCATGCTCATGATTTTGTAAATCTAGAAACATTCTTTTGTACTTGATTAAAAACCAATATTCTCTAGCATAATTCAGCATCAATACATGATTTTTTTAAATATATTCTTTCAGTGTCTTTTCTTATTTAAATTACGAAGAATTACAACTTTGATAATGAAGCCTAAACTACTATACTACAGGTTTCTAGACAATTTTCACTGCAGTTTCAAATTTAAATGCTATCGAAATGGTCCCCACTTTTGTTCTCTGCGGTTTCTCGACTTTCTTTAGTGTCGTGACCTAGCTCAGATTCCAAGGTATACTCATTACGTAATGTGTACAATTTATCTGAAAAACATTCGGGATAATCATGCAATAGAAATTTGCCCCACTCTACTAAATATTGAACGTTTATATAATAATAATAATAATAATAATAATAATAATAATAATAATAATAATAATAATATTTCGACAGCGAACCTGTCGTTGTCGATTTCAAAATAAAACGCGATAAAAATTCAAAATCATAGAAATTCAAATCTAAAATTTGAACGAGAGCAACCAGCGTCCACACATTGATGGAATGATATCATCAGACTTTAAATTTCAATTTTATAACTGGCAAAAAGAAAAGGGTAGAAGAGAGAAGAAAGGAGAGAAAAAAGAATATTTAATCAAACAGTTTTGTGTAAATTTGATGAAATTCTGTCATTTTATTCATTCCTCCTATATTTCTCTTCATGCATTTTGAGTATTGAAAGTGTAGCAGATTCAGAATATTTTCTGAGAATATGCACTTACAAGTCTTTTTTCAAAATTTCAGCCGTTTGATCGAATCTGGCATAATTGGATGGAAATCCTAATTGGTATCCCGATTGGTATCCAGATAAAGTTCGGGTTGGGCGTTCACAAGCACGAATGGAATTTCTTGAATCTTGTCAGAAAGACGTTAGAGAAAGCCTTAAAACAAGTGGAAAGAAGTCATGGAATAACCTTACAAATTCCCAACGTTTCATGAAGTCTTACCTGTCGATCCAAAGCCCAATTACAGAGAGGAACTTGAGAAAATAATTCTGGAAATGGAGGAAAACAATTCATTTATAAGGCCGAATCCAGGATTTTACGTTTAGAAAGAACACCTGTATTTTATGGTCTCCTAAAACTACGTAAAAAGTTCGAATGATTTCCCCCAATGCGCCCAATTTGTGGCGGATATGAATGTTGTACAGTCAAGATTTCGGAATGGCTGGATAGCTTTCTAATCCCTGTTGCAAAAAGATCAAGTTCCTATATTCGGGATACTTTTGATTTTGTGTCTAAAATCAGCAACTTTTTTAAGCACCGAAGCCCACGTCGAAAACTAGCGGTGAATTTTTGGACACAAAAGTGAAGTTTTCTTGAGGCAGAATAGTTACAGAGTTATTTTGCAAGCCCACATCATCCCACATTTACCTCCACCGCCTCTGCGATCATCCCCATTATATAATTGGATCAAATCCGAAATCCCCATCTTTTAGGATAAAAATGATTTATACTGACATTGGGAATTACAGGAAACATGCAAATTCTTTTGTACACCATTATGTCAAACGCGGTTGCAGTGAATCACGATTAAAGAAAATAGCAAATGAGATAGCTGAGATTAGCAAAAAAGTCAAACCTTCACGCATAAGTTTAGCAGACACAATAAAATATGTGACATAATTCTTTTAGTGATTAACTGGCGTTTGGAAAGTGTTGCATGAAAGTTACCAACATGTTGCTGAAAAATATCCTCGTTTCAAACAGGTATTTCCTCAGTCGCCTATTATAGCCTTTAGACGGAATAAAAATATAAGAGAATTATTGACATCTATTTCTGATTCAAAGAAAACTAGTATTGGAGTATCTGCACGCTGTACCTTGAAAAACAGCCGCAAGAGAGGGAAGCCCTGTTCATTGTGCAACAACATGAGTCAAGTGAATTCCATCAGGAGTCATAAGAGAAATGTTATGATTTATACAGAAGGTGGGACATATAGAGATTCCCATTTGGTGTACGCGGCAGAATGCACGAAACACAACTCGATTTATGTTGGTTGTACAAGAGAAGAATTAAACAAAAGATTTAATGGGCACAGATATGACGTCAGGCACAATAACAGTAGTTCAACAGAATTTGTCGAACATTTTGCTTCAAACGGCTGCAATTTTTAAAGATTTGAAAGTGCATATTTTCAGAAAATATTCTGAATCTACTACACTTTCAATACTCAAAGTGCACGAGGAGAAATATGTTTGCGGGTTATTAACATCACACCCCTGTGAGAATGAATTAAATAACAAGAGAATTTCATCAAATTTACACAAAATTGTTTGATTAAATATTCTTCTTTTTCCCTTTCTTTTTTCTCTCCTTTCTCCTTTCTTCTGCCTTTTTTCTGTTTGCCAGTTATAAAATTGAAACTTAAAGGCTGGTGATGTCATCACATCAACGTGTGGACGCTGGTTGCTCTTGTTCATATTTTAGATTTGAATTTTTATCACTTTGTATTTTGAACTCGACAAAAACATGCATGCTGTCGAAATATCGTTCAACAAATAAAATATCTATTGCAATCGCATCACGCTCTTCTGTTTACCTTTGTGAAGTGTTACGTCAAACCTTTTAAAATAATGATAATAATAATAATAATAATAATAATAATAATAATAATAATAATAATAATAATAATAGGACTATTCCAGAAGAGAACTATAACTGAAACTAATAAGATTATTTTGGCTGCAGCTATGGTTGTTGCAGATAGAGTTTGACGCAAAAGAGAACAAACAGAACGTAAAGAACCACCCTGGCGTGGACGAATTTGTGAGAAACAAACAAGGTTAAAAAGACATTTAGGACAAGTTGATAGACTGAGTAGAGGGGAATTGCAGAACGAAAGCATAAGAATAATGCTGGAAAGAACATATAGAATAAGAGATAAAGGTTTGATGAGATATTGGAATAATTGAAACAAAGAGTAGTAGCAATCAAAGCAAAACTGGAAAGGTATGACAATAGAACAAAACAATTCAGGCAAAACAGATTGTTCGAAGCAAATCAGAGGAAACTGTTTCAGGAACTAGATGGGCAATTACACGTAAGAATGATACCAGATGCGGAGGAAATCAGGGTATTCAGAATAGCAATCTGGGTCCAACTGAATAGTATAATGATGAAGCGGAGTAGCTGCATGTATTGCAAGATAGGCTAAGAAATAAAGAAGGTCAAAATAACATAACGATAACTACGGAAATGGTAAAAAATCAGTTTTAAAAAATCCCAAATTTGAAGCGGCCAGGACCGGATGGAGTCCAAGATTATTGGATGAAGAAGCTGACAGGGCTCCACGAAAGGGTAGCGCAATAGCTAGATGATTGTAATACCCAGCAGGCTGAAAAAGGGAAAAGCATTGTTGTGTGCCAAGGATCCTGAAAAGAGAAATGTTGCAGCCAACATTAGACCAATAACGTGCCTTCCTCTAATTTTGAAACTAATGCCATGTGCGTTGGCCGGTGAATTGTATAGATATCTGAAAAACAGTGGACTGCTACCTATTGAACAGAAAGGGTGCCGAGTGAGAAGCTTTTTCTGGCGTGTGCCCATACCATCTTTTTTCTGTTGTTATTCCATAGTGTTGGCATAGCTTCCAGTGTATGTAGGTCCCAACTCTGTCATGTCTGTCAATATATTCCTTCTTAGCCAGGACTGGGCAGCCAGAGATAATATGGTTTACTGTTTCTTGTCCATCTCCACATATTCTACAGTTACTTGTTATGTTTCTTTTCATTATATCTTTTTGGTAATTTCTGGTGGGGAGGCGTTGGTCTTGTGCTGCAGTTTAAAATCTTTCAGTCTCTAGATACAGCAGTTGTCAGCGATATATAGAATTCCAGCGGTTACTCAGGAAGTGGTGTCGCAAATAGCCAGTGGGCTTACTAAAAAATATTAGCGAGAGAAGCAGTAATAATAGCAAAAGGAGCCATTTTTAATATATAACTAATTCTATGTTGTGTTTTTCATAATCGTATAGAAATCAGAAACAAGGAAGTCGGGCTTATACAGTGTGGAGATTAGTCGTCCGGTACATCAAATCCCGTTACATTGAAGCAGTGGACACGATTTCAAGTCAGCTCGCTTTGTTATAGACACACATCTCTCTTTCTCCTTCTCTCTCTTTCTCTCTCTCTCACTCTCTCTTTTTCTGTCTCTTTCCCTCGTTCTCTCTCTCTCTCTCTCTCTCTCTATCTCTCTCTATCTCTCTCTTTCTCTCTCTCTCTCTCTCTGTTTATACATAAACACACACGTATATATAAAGATACACACATACATATATATAGCATGCATATATGTATGTAAAGATGTATATATATATATATATATATATATATATATATATATATATATATATATATATATATATATACATACATACATATATACATACATATACATATATATGTATTGTATGTTTAAATATATACATGTGTGTGCATGTCTGTCTGTGTGAACATATATGTAATATATATGTATGTATAATGATGTACACTCTAACAGCAAGTGGAATGTAATGTAGCTAGGACCACGGAAGTTGAAAATGAAAATCTTATCGAGTCTACTTTCTACTCAAATAATCTTAAATGGTCGAATTTCCGTCGGATATATTCTCAACTAATAAATTTATTGTAACCCAATTCTTCATGCATCATTAGTTCTGACAGCTGCAACTATCCCTATTAATCTCTGGAATGAAGTATTTTGCAGAATTTTTTTTTTTAATTTGTATTAATTGAGGCAGCAGCTTTCCATAGAATTATGTTTTACAATATAAAATTATTTGCTTCCTTAGTCGTGTTCATATTCACACTTGAATTCCCAAATCATAACCTTTTATTAACAGATATCTTCAACGACACAAAGTGTCTCTCTGTTCTTCACACTAGATAATACTTGTGTGTGTTTAACTTCACGTGATTTAGTCGTTTTCGATTCCACACTGATAAAGCGACCCCCAGACAAATGGAGGACACTGATCAGCAACTGAACCAGAATGATATAGCAATATAGAATAAAGTGTTTTGCTTAGAAACAGAATAGAATACGAGAAGTGAATTTGAAATTATGCTTCATGAGCAGATATTTTAGTTGGTTAACTCCTCAGCCATCTTACGTTGAATATCACATTGTTGTGTCGCTCACACTTGCGCACAAGAACAATTTTTGTAAGCAAAAGTTACACTCAATCTAAAGTCCTATTATTAATTCGTCCACCTCCAGCAGGAAGTGTTAATCCGCCACACTCAGTGAGGTCGGTGGATAAATCAGCAACTCCACTGAAGGTAGAGGATTGCTCTGTCTCACTAGAACCTTAGGATTCATCAGCCTCACATTAATGGTGAAGTGAATGCTTCAGCTTAACATTGATTTGAACAGACCTATAATTAAAGGTATTCCAATCGTGACCATTCCGTTGACGCACTTTGAGCATTAGTTTTTTCATCAGCAAATTGTGCAATCAGTTAGAGGCTTTCTCACAGGCTCTTATACACATGCTGAATTCAGAAAAATGGGGAGTAAAATCTATATTTAATGCTATATCTAATCTACTTTCCAGCCATTGTGTTACGCTGATATATTATTGGCACAATATATGAGGCACAATACTTCATGTGAAGGGTTTATGAGGGTAGAGTCGAATATGCTGACCCCAAAACATAGCTGGTAATTTATTTTATCGAACCCAGGAAGTTGAAAAGTAAAGCGTTGGCCTTGACAGGATTTGAACACAGAACGTAAAGAGTTATACTACTTTCTTCTTTCTGTCGGTTTCAATAATATAACAGTTCCTCCTATTAGAAAACGTTGCTAGCCTCTTAACTCTTCCCCATTTCTAAAAGAAACACATTGTAAGTGGTCTCTAACGGCATTTCTCCCGGTTCAATGTGACTGATTCAAAGTAAGAGAAAAATTCCTGAACCTGATGACATGACTGGTTTGTTATTTATCGATCTCAGAAGCAGGAAAGGCAAAGCCGATCTCGGCTGGATTTGAACTCAGATATATAAAGTGTTATATAAACAATATAATAGATAATACATTTACAGGCAGTGGATTAGCAGAAATGGGGGGATGCAATAAAATAAAGTATCACTCAAGTGCTGAGGTCGATATTATCAAGTGTTCCTTCCCACCAAATTTGACACCTTGTGTATATGTTACAGATCCTCACATTATACGCCAGTATTTGAATGTGGCGATAGATAAGTCAGGATATAAACGAATTTAATCTTTTTGTCTTATGTAGTTACACTCATTTACGTTCTGAATTCAAATCCCGCTGGTATTGGTTTCGCTTTCCATTTTTCCATGTTCAATATAAAATAAATAGCATTGAAGTCAATTTAATTTCCTATACATCCTTTCAAGTTTTGTGGTCTTGTAGCTATACTAGAAATCGATATTCCTACATAAAGCCTTGTTGTTTAGCTCAAGGTTAACTCTTATTTGACAAACCTATGACCACAACACTTGACCATAACCACTCCGTCTTTTAGGAGTATGTAAGACTACATTATCCAGTGAATCCTTAAGACGGGAAGGAGTAATTTTAATGAGATTCTAGTAGATCGATTGACCATCTAGAGGCTCCCGCATTAGCGAAGTAGTAAAATAGGAATGTGGGACAACATCGTGCTTTCATGAGTATTTGCGATATAGTCTCCACTAGGATTGAAATTGGTTTACCAGCTTTGCTTCCTAGAAGATTAAATTTTGTTCCACGATATGTGTTATAAATTTTATAATATGCTTAAACTTAACATATTTCCCTTGGAACGGCTTTCACTGTTAATTTCCTTTTATACTTGTGTATTTGGTTTTCTACTGAGCTTCCATTGATATCAATATTCGATTAAACAAAATGTATGATTAGGATATTCCTAATGAGGTGCTACAGATCCTTCAACAGAATAGAATTCCCTCAGATGTTGAAATGACCATAGGGAGTTTTAGAACAACCCAGTACTTTGTTTAGTTCTCATGACTGACTGGAATATTCGAGACATGATAAATTATAAACATGAATTATATTTCCCATGGGATCATTATTCTTCTTAAATTACTTAGAATTTCTCAACAGAGATATTGGTGCTTTATGTTCAATGTTTGAGAGAAAGAAAAGCTTTAGTTCTCTCTATGTATTATATGGATACTCTGTATCGGAGATTCGGCAAAATCTTTCCAATCATCTTATGCATGATCGCGGAAATCATAAATACGTTTCTTTTAATTTACCATACAAGTATTATTCATCTGTCTACTTTGCATAGAATATTAATTCGAAATTCGGAACCAATAGATTCAATAAGAAATCTCACTTTGTCGATACATTGATGATATTTCAATAGCTTGCTTTCGGTATGAAATGAAGTTGTTAAGATATAGTCTTTTATAATATATAACAAAATTATATTGATATATGAGAGAATGTTCGATATGGAAGGACAAAAAAAAAGACATTATTTGCCGTCTCCATTAAGTTGTACATAACTTCATATATATTTCATATATTTACATGTGTGTGTGTATATATCTGTGTGTGGGTGTGTCTATGCATGCATGTGTATATATATGTGTGTGTGTGTGTGTATGCATGTGTGTGTATATATACATATATATATATATGTGTGTGTGTGTATATATATATATATATATATATATATATATATATATATATATATATACGTGTATGTGTGTTAATACATATTTGTACATATCTTTATAGATAGATAGATAGATAGATAGATAGATAGATAGATAGATAGATAGATAGATAGATAGATAGATAGATTGTGTGAGAGAGAGAGAAATAGAGACAGAGAGTCATAAAGACAGAGAGAGAAAGAGAGATTTGGTAGAACAAATAGGTGATAAATAGCTCGGCACATGAGTATAGATAAATTTTAAAAGTGGCTCTAGAGCTGAGAGTTTGATAAGTACCATACACAAAACATCAGCGTATCATATTGCGTTGATAACATAAAATAAAGCTTTACTTCTATTGCTAAATCTATTCAGAAAAACATGCTTGATATTTCACGTCTCATTTCTGTTCAAGAAACCAATATTATTCACGTAGAGTAATATATTCTCTTTATATTCAATATAACACTATTAATTCAATATTTCTCACAAAGTACTGATCCAATATACTTACAAATATCGTTTTTATATAAAGAGATGAACATATGCTCATCTGTCTATTTCGTGTAGAAAATTAATTTTTCCCTCCGAATTGGAACAAGGCCACACGTATTTTTAGGGATGAGTTTACTGGATTGAATGAACTCTATTTCATAATTAATACATTGCGGCGAGCTGGCAGAAATGTTAGCACGTCTGTCTCTACGTTCTGAGTTCAAATTCTGCCGAGGTCGACTTTGCCTTTTATCCTTTCGGAGTTTATAAATTAAGTACCAGTTGCGTACTGGGGTCGATCTAATCGACTGGTCCCCTCCCACTTGTGCCGAGAGTAGAAAAGAATATTTAGTGGCTGGCTTCGGTGAGATGGATGTAGAAATGTATCCAAGGGGCATATGAATTCATAGAAATATCTTATAGATGTAGCCATGGTTTGTGGTTAAGAAGTTGCTTATGACCACTTGTTTTGGTGTATACTTTCACCTCCCGGCAATTTATACAAGTGAATCCTTCCATAGCTTCAAGTTGACTAAGATATTAGACTCTTGTATAAAATGCCAAACAGTATATGCATAGTTACTTCACAATATATATATTTCGCTTAGGTATTAGAACATAATATACAATGCTTCAGAACGAAGCTCTTGTCGAGTACAGAGCTGTAATAGGAAAATAAGATGACAAAGGAATAAACAATAATCATATGAACTTCATTAGCTTCCAGGTGTTTCTGCTATATGATGCAATGAACTCGTAGTTGAGTGCTTGAGTAACACTATTGTTTCGTCTGAGCCTCAAAAATGAAGTGCAGTTTATTTGGGAAAAACAATTACATTTATAATGTAAACAGGTGTAAGCTGATGAAGTTCATGAGATAATATACACATGTGTGTATGTATGTATGCATGTATATACATATATATATATATATATATATATATATATATATATATATATATATGTATGTATGTATGCATGTATGTGACCAAAAGATATCAGGAACGAATAGAACATAAATGCATGAGTATACAACAGTAAAATGTAGTTCTGTAGGAAGAAACACCACGTTATAAAGGCACGTTAAAAAGGACCTTCATAAACAATGCTGAAAAGCGTGTCGTAGTGGGCTGGGCTTCTTTTGTTGGCACAAAATTTAAAGTAACCTCCTAAGAACGTATGCTTGTTTAAAATGTGTTTGTTTAAAATCGGTACATTTGGACAAGAATACCTTGCGATGTTTATGAACGGCCCAGACATCTCCCCTTACACTAATGCGGCCCAGACATCTTACATTAAACCGGCCCAGACATCTCCCGTTACACTAGTACGATGAAATATCAATCAAATATTGATCAAACTACTGAACTGCTAATCGGTTAGCACCTTTAAAACGGGTGCCCAGCACACAGCTGCAATCCAATGACTAAAAGTTGGTAAAGAATACAAGAATACAAAATAGAGGAACAAAACTACATGGAATCAGGGACTTACTCCGCCATTCTACTGTTTCTCTCTTCCATCGACTTTAATGATAAATATCGATTTCTTACGGTGGTAATAGTCTAAACATTTGTAGTACGGGGTGGGTGTAATCGATTTAATCGTTTGATGTAGATTTTAACGATCAGGATGGGAGAAAATCAAGGCTAAGTCCTGTGAAGGTTGGAAAAAATGGTTAAAAGGATGATAATGGTATAACGGCAGATTTGAAAACTGATTCGCGGCTCTTAACGGTGAGTTCAATTCTAACATATGGAAACAACTGGTAATTGAACTAATAAATGAACCTCAGTAGGGGTTACTTTACCAGTTAGAAATAACTGACTTGATATTAGAAAACAACAACAACAACAGCAACAGCAACTAATATGAGTGAAGTGATGTCTTCTCTGCGAAACTAGACTTATGAATCATTCCAGCGGACCACAGAAGTTTGTTAAATGTGAATTAGTAAAATATCTCTAAAACTACTCACACATTTAGTCTAATATAAACCATATATAATTATTAATGTAAAAGAAATACATTTATATGTACGCTAGTTTCTGCACAAATGCAAGCCCATAAAATTCACATTAAAATTATATTCTGTTAGTAAAGTAAAATGGCCATAAAATAAAATATCTCTGACAAATAACCAATGTTTATAGCTTTCTGTTTGTTTTGTGTCCTGGAAACAACATTACGTTTGCACATAGACACTTAGTAAATCTATAGAATCAATGCTGTAATGTTAACGTATATAACGTGGGTAGGACCTTAATGGGTAGGACCTTAACACTTCAAAATTAAAATGATACAAATTGCTAATTTTATTAGTTTTAACATTAAACTAGTTTCTTAAAGGGACAATAGAAGTATTAAATAAGAATACATAAAATTGGCTTATAGAAGCTATTACTTTATTGCTTGAAGTTTCTTTTGTGAACTTTTGGAACATATGGTTTGCTTACAGTTTTTTTTTTTTTGTTTTTTTTTTTGGTTATCTAATTGTAGGTTATATAAAAAACATATAGTGAAATTGTTATCAATGTTATTGAAACTTAAATAGTTAAATATATATTTTTCAGTTCATATTTTAATGGACAAAGACGAATATTCGTCAGAATATAAAGGATAATCAACGTGAATTAGAACATTTACAACAGACATTATGAAGTAAAGTTTCAAGATCATTCTATTGACGAAATATGTCATAGAAAATGTGTTGTATGACCGGACTGCATTTAAAATAGATCATTTCTTTCATATTTAATGATCGTATATTCCCGTTTATATGATTACGTATATGGACGCAGCAAAGCAAATAACAAGAAGTTCGCTTTGCAGCCATGAGATTCTGGGTTCAATCTCAGTGTGTGGCATCTTGGGCGAGTGTTCTTTACTAGATCCTCGCTTGTGAGTGAAACTGCATATAGAGAAACTCTGCTGAAACCTGTCGGATGGACTATACCAGTTATTCAAAGAAAGTCTTGACACGTCCCACTTCATGTTATATTAACTCTACCCGACAATTACATTAAGGTTAGACGTGTTTGTTAAATACTCAGTCAAGTACACAATAATTCGATGAGCAGATACGTGACCCCCAACAAAACAGTCATCGCCAAAGCCGACGAAGCTCCATTTTTATATTATTCTTATTTGCGGTCTTCTTACACGTTATTTTTTTCACAGACGCCTTATAATCCGATGAAAACTCTAAAATATCTGGCGAATGTGAGAAACGGATGGAGACATTCTGTTTTGCGCTACGTCTTCGCGGATGTCTAATAAAATTAACCGTTACATGAAATTTATAAAATAAAATACGTTTGTAACCTACAAGGAGAGTGGAATTATTAAGTCGTTGGACAAAATGCCTTGAGACATTGAATCCGGTTCTTTAGAATCTAGGTTAACTTGCGACAGCGTTGGTGTTATGCTGTGTCACCTTTCCTTAGAACAACATCAATGGCTTGGAGATAGGAAATTCCTTGCATAGGCAACTGTTGGACTTCCGTTAAAAAAAAATAATAAAGAGACCTATACTCTAGAGAGCTGCTGTCCAGGTGCGGACGTGTGTTCAACATTGACCAAATAAAACCTTAATAGTAGATAATAAAATGTCGTGGGGACTTACATGAAATTCCTCACTTGCTAATAGTCCCCATGAAAGAAACAGCATGATACTCATCAAAAATTTAATTGTAACGAGGCGAATCTATTTAAAGCACTTTGTTACGAAGAAACTTAACCAAAAATTACCGATTTTTAGGATTATATTTGGCAGAAATCCGATATTTTTGCTAAAATCCACCGATTTCTCTAATGCCTCTGATATCAATAATGATGACTCTAAGATCTATAAATAAATTTTTGGTTATAGGAGAAAAGGTTGTCGTATATTCCTATATTCTCAATGGATTTTAAATACGATATATTTATGTTGACAGCGGGCTAAAATATACTCACATAATCCCAGTGGATACCCGGAATAAAACAAATACGCCTGTTTAAATGCGTGTGCGTGTGTGCCTAGGTGTGTGTGACTATGTGTATTCCCTTCATGACGACAGTACCACGTCTAACTACATCTACAAATATATTGTATTGTTTTAAGGATGGAGTAATAACGCCAACATTTTCAAACGAACTCACACACACATACACACACGAACAGACATATGTGTGTCATGTGTGTGTGTGTGTGTGTGTGTGTGTGTGTGTGATGGCGGTACAATACAATATAGACTGCTCTACTTTTTAGAGTATGCTTCTACTCCAGATTTATGTTTTTCTAAAAACGATATATATATATATATATATATATATATATATATATATATATATATATATATTTGAAAATATACTTACATAATCCCATTGGATATCGCGAATAAAACAAATATGCCTGTTTGCATGTGTGTGTGTGTACGTGTGTCAAAATAAAATTCTATTTGTCAAACCAAAATTCTACTACTTCCAATCTTTTTCCTTGAAGGCTATTTCTGTAGAGGGTGGTCGTGTCTAACCAGGATCGTCTCTATATCTACACTGTCATGAACGTGGTTTCGTATGCCCATGTCATCTCTGATGAAACTAGAAACCAATTATCATTATTTTTTTCAAAATAATGAACAGTAAGTTTCTTAATCATTGGCTCCTGTAACATCTGGACGCGGTTTTGGAATCTTCACCCCTATGGGTCTGCCACATTTAGGTAGCAAGTATATTTCACGATTCCGTGCTGCTACTCTTTACGTCTCGCCCAGAGATTTATTATTGCTATATATATATTTGTGTGTGTATAAGTATGTATGCATCTATCTATCTATCTATCTATCTATCTATCCATCCATCTATCTCTCTAAGCGTGTGCGTGGTGAGGAGAAATAATTAAAAACTTAAGTGATATCATGATATCTGGAGAGAAACACTGACACGTTAACCTTATTAAAAACATGATTAGCTTTATGAAAACAAATCTAGTAAAGTTCCCCTGTCAGTTCATAATAGAAGCATTCTAGTTAAAACACTAAATTAGTTCACTTCGAGATTACTTCACAGAACATGTTATATGTAAACAAGGCCTGCTTTACTTTTATTCTATATTTTTAATAGTATAATATTGAAACATTGCTAAATTCGAAGGACATATTTCTCCGTGAACTCGTTAAAGCTACTTTGCATCATGAAATCTTGTGGCCTAGTGATTAGAGTGTTCGATTTATAAAGTCGTTGGTTCAATTACTGGACAGAACGGTTCTTGAGTCTTGTGGCCAGGAATTTCATTACATTTTGTTCCAGTGTACTCTGTGTGATGAGTGCTAACCAGTTACTGCTACAGGCCTCTCGACCTCCAGCTTTTATGGCTTGGTCAAAGATAAGGGAGCCGACACGATGTCTATATCTGATCGAGACTATATAGACACAATGTACGTTTCATATTATCAAGCTACGCTCGCTCGTACGTGGCGCTTGGCTCTACAGTAGTTACATTGCATCCAAGGTCATTCAGCCTCTTGACAAAACGGAGCTAATTCACATGTATGTATGATTCATGTTCTCTTTCTCTCTTTAATTTAGAATAAATTTTGACCGGCCCCATACTTGGCAGCAAAAGTGAAGAAAAACATCTTGTTTACCTTTATCCTTTAAATCTTAAAAGAGGTTTTGCAAATTTTTATAGCCCCGAGTATCGTGGTTACTTGTGGCGTATGAATTAAGGACTTGCTTTGTCTTCCCAGGATCTCAAGTTCAGCCATACTTTGCTCCAGACGCCTCAGTAGGTATCCTATTGCTTCAATAATAATAGGTGTGAATCTGACAATATATCTTGGGTACTGGATTTGCAAACTCCGTATCATTGGTTCATAAAAGTCATCTTTCTAATATATTTTTTATGTATGTATGTATGTATGTATCAAAATATATGAGGACGTGAGAAAGAGAGACGAGAGGAAAGGGCAGGGAAGCTTGTGTTCGAGTAGTCTAAATCTAGATAGATCCGAGGCGAATAATCCACTATAGTATTGGTAGAAATACCACAGACTAGGCTGCCAAAGATTGTGTGTTTATGAGCGACTTTATGATATGCATTCACTTGGCCTTTCTTTTGATTAGATTCAAAATCTGTATGTGTATAAAATCAACTTCCTAAATGAGGTTGCAGTCCTCCATTATGAGACTCATTTAGGCTCTCTAGAATATTAGTAGATATAGGTAAGGCAGATGAAGCAATCTCTAGTATCGAAGAATGAACACTAGTTTCTTTTATACTGTCATCGCCATATGTAACTCTTTTCTGATAATCTTTTAATTAAAATATGTCATAATTACGTTTTCTTATTTAAAAAGTGAGAAGGAAAACTTAATCAGTCAAAATTTCTTTATTTCTAAGAAATTAAAGGTGAATATCAAGTTTTTGAGATAAAATAAATTAGTAAAAGTAAAAAAGTACAGCAGTATTTTGTCGACTGAGTGTCATTTGATAACCAAAGTATTCCCATTGTTTTTTGTTTTTGTTGTTTTTTATTTCCTGTTACATTAGCTGATAGTGAAAAAAATATAGTTCGAACGTCGTCCACCAAGATACCCTGGAATGTTGAAACAATACGTTTAAACATTGTGTCACTTCAATAACAATTTTCATTATTGTTTTAATCTGAATGTTTTTTTTTTTTATTTTACTTTTCGCATTTTTGTATGGAGTGGAGGTGGTAATATTCTCATGAATTCTTTATTTCAGTTCTTATCCAAATCTTCTTTATATTTTACGTGTTTATTTTTTCAGTTACAAGCTCGAACTTTACAATTTTTGTAATTCTTTATTGTATTCAGATAATGTTATTTTTTATGTCACGATCCAGAAATAAAGCAGCAAATGTCAGTTTCAATATCAAATAAATAAACAAACACAAACAGAATCAATCTTTTGAATGGCATTTGGTGTATTCAGAAAGTAATCTCAGAATTACAATGCTGTTGTCGATGTGACTCATGAATCAACCTTGTAATGAAAGGCATTGCAGTCTTGAACACTCTTTATCATAGAAAATGGGTAGAGGGTATTTTAGTCCTTTATTTTAGTTAGGAGGGGAAGCAGTGCCCATAACAGCTTTGTAGGGTCTCCGAGATTCATGGAAGGAAGAGATCGCCAAACGGGAAACCTGTTTCAAATGTTAATGTCATCCAAGGATCAAGTGCCGATGTGAAATTGAGTGACAGAGTAAATCTACCACCCACGTAGATGCAGTAGGATTTGAACAAGATTAGGAGCAAATCCCATTAGGTAACCTACCTGGTGATCTAAAGACTCTGTCAGTTCACTGTCCAAGACCGGTAAATCATTTTATCGATCCCAAGAAGGAATGCGAGGAGCCACAATAATTACTGCAAGGCATATCTTTCGACTTTCTAACGATTCAACCAATTCGAAATGTACTCATAAAGCATAAAATATACCAATTAAAATTAAGCCTTAAGAGTGTATTTAGGTTGCGTTGTAAACTTCAGCAGTTAACATATTTCATTAGAGATAAATAATACAACTAAGTTCCACTTATGTAGATAGAACAATAGATAAATCCCTTAAGAGTAGTTCTTGAAAGTGAAAATCAGAAATTAAACAGAAAGGAATCATAGTGAACGAATCATAGTGACAAATATGCTGTTTATTGTATTTACATTGAAATTAAGTTAGCAGGTAGTGTGCTCTTTCTTACAATAGTAATGTTATATACTATTATTCCTATATGTTCACTCGCTGAGCAGCTGCAGTAAGTTAAGTACTAATAATTTAGATATAACAACCTACAGCTATGTTTAAAGAAAACAGAAGAGCAAATGAAAAATCCTTCGAAAGCATCCCTTGAAAATCTGAAGTTATAGAATTTTTCGGAGAATTGAGTTCAGTCTGCATGTTAACAAGACATAAAATCGTTTATCTGAGATAGGAAGGAAAAGCAAACTCAGAAATAGCTTATGCATGTAAGAGACAATTAAGCACCTGTATTATTTAATGACCTGCAAAGATAATTTAACATTATTACATTCATTACGCATAACTTGAGCTTCCTGCTAATCTGTGAGAAGTTTCAGTAGAAAAAGCTCAACCACTGAAATGGTAAAAGGTTTTTCTTTTATAAAATATAAGAAAAGTAAATCAGTATTGGCTAAAAATTCAACGGAGCATTTTATGCTTCAAATTTCCTGGCAAAAAGGAGTTTGTCCGAAACGTTGGATTTTCCATACCCCATAACAAGTCCACTGTATTCTTTTGTCGATTTTATTAAACTATACAAATCTTGCTGACGCAAACCAACGCCACTTAGCAATTGATTGATCTACCTGTGTATTCATGTGTGTGCATATGTATAACTGGGAAAATATCAGATTTTCAGCGATTTTACTATTATTTTCGCGTTTTTGCTATTAATTCTATCAAATTTATTTAAAGTACTGTATTGAGTACTTTTCTATCTTTCTTTGCACAGTGGTATACACGTACACACACATACATACACACACACATACACACACACACACACACACATATATATATATATAGGTGAATGCGTGAGTCTGCGTAGCTGCTAACGGTATTCGTGTGGGTGCGGGGGAATATTTGTAATGAAACTAAAACCATAAAGAATTCTTATCCACTACTCCTTAAAATTGTATCGCATTCAGTAAAAACCTTTTCTCTGCGTACTTGGTTTGGCTAATGCTATATTTCATAACATATATTATTATACGCCTTTCATAATATTCTATTAGACAAAGTATTCCACCACAAAGTATTCCGTCATTACAAGGGCTACAATGACAAAATACATTTCAATTCAAATTTTCTATGCATTTTTCCAATCAAATTACAACTGATTACTGTATTTTATGCCATTCTATTCACATTGGAACTTGGCATGTAGAATAATGGATCCTGTGATGGTTAAAAGAAATATCTTAGATGAATCCTGGAAAATTTCTATAATTTTCATTGGAAAATTTTGTCTTATTTATCTGTTCATATTTTTATAACTACTGAATCGGAAATATTAATTCGATTACATACGTTCTTTCTCTAAATTTAAACACCTTTCAAGACAATTAGGCACAAGTGTACACTTCACTTAACTAGCTGCCGTAGCATGTCTTTGCAAGTGGAAAATAGTTCTATTGTGTAGCTATATGATCTATTGTATATTCCAGCTATGAGAAGCTACTTGTCAGAAAATATTGTTCAATTAACTGCTTCCTGTGTAGGTACCACATTAAATATTAAAATGTATATGTCACCGTTTTCATCTCCCTTATAGAGACCTGCACAGGCTCTTTCTCTCTCTCTCTCTCTTTCTCTCCTTCTCTCTCATGCGCACACACACTCATACATATATACTGTATATACATACATGTGTGCGTGTGTGTGTGTATGTGTGTGTGTGTGTGTGTGCGTGTGTGTGTGTGTGCGTGTGTGTGTGTGCGTGTGTGTGTGCGTGTGTGTAAGATAAAATGAGACAAC
>NC_068982.1:114495375-114495655 GCF_001194135.2 Octopus bimaculoides
ATATATATATATATATATACAGTGTTTCTGGCATATCCCAGAAACTGTTGTAAGACTTTCAATTTTTTTCCATTAATAATAATGCATATGACTTCTTGGGATATTTGTCTTGCTTTAATGTTTGTTGTCCTCTTTAACAAGTATATATCCGCTATATCAGAAATCTGCAATGGCCCTATAACTACCATCTCGGCTACAATATTAGAGCCCTAGTAATCCGTTACAGCACTTACCTAACGAACCTAATCGTTTAAATCACCTGTGAACTAAACCCCCATAC
>NC_068982.1:114495665-114496327 GCF_001194135.2 Octopus bimaculoides
TGTGTGTGTGCGTGTGTGTAAGATAAAATGAGACAACAAAGCCAAGGTAGTGTAGAATTTTCAGGACATTTATAAAGAGAAAGTTAGTCTTACGGCTGTTTCTGGGATATTAGGGATATCCCTTCAACAAAAAGTTAAATAGAGGGAAACAGTAGAGTTCAATATTAGGAGTTATTTTGGAAAAGGATGGAAATAAGAAGTATAAAGGGAAATAAGAGAATAAAAGTAAAAATTAAAATATGTGCTGTATGTTATAGTTGCAGTTCCATTATCCAAGGAAAGTGGTGTGTAGAAATGGTAGAAATGCGTCTTGTCCGTGGTATGTAAATTCCGATAGGAGTTCATGAACTCCCAGAAGCAGCTGTAAGACTAATTTTCTCTTTACAGATGTCCTGAAAATTCCACACAGCCTTGGTTTTGTTGTCTCATTTTATTTAACATATACATGCTCATACAAGACCCGCATTAGACTCCCCACTCATCTAATTATCAAATTGAGAGTTTAACTACGGTCCTTCCATAGCACTTACATAGCCTTACCTGCCACCTTGGGTCTTCTGGATACCAATAACTCTCATATATATATATATAAAATATATAGCTTTAGGGAAAATAACCAAGTTTCAAGAACTCATCGATGAAAATCTACTATCACATATAGA
>NC_068982.1:114497049-114498596 GCF_001194135.2 Octopus bimaculoides
TATATATATATATATATATATATATATATATATATATGATAGACAATGAAGCTCCTAAGCTCCTGTATTATTTAATATCCTGTAAAGATAATTTAACATTGTTACATTCATTACGCATAACTTGAACTTCCTGCTAATCTGTGAGGATTTTCGTTATAAAAAGCACGATCACTGAAATGATAAAAGGTTATATGTATGTATATATGTATATATGTATGTTACATTATATTCATAGTATATCATGTAATATTATAATATAAATAAATTATTGGATTGTCAATAGTATCTCTCTATTTAATTTATTTTTGTAATCGCATTATACCCATATTTATATGTATGGTATTCAACTGACGTACCAGTGAATTAGATGTTTAACACACCCTTTGAAGGATCTCTTTTCCTCAAAAGGCTCGCTTCGAGAGTTGTATTCCCTCGCTTTCGGTACAATGTGTTTAATATGGTAGTTTTGACTTTAAGAGCCCCTCCTAGCGTGAGGCATTTATGTATAGTAATGCCCTTAATATAAATATATATATAATAGTGAATTCAAAGAAACACAGAGAAAAGAAAAAGTCAACAAACGTATGGATGTAACACAAGCAATGTATTAATAAGATGCTCAGAGAAAGAAAAGAGTAGAGTTTTACGTTTCGAAAATAGCTGTTCTTCGGAAACAGGAAAGTCCAAGACGAAGGAGGAAGAAAATTCGCCAACAATCACGTGTGCACACATACATACACACAAGCACACACACAACAACATGCACCCATCAACACAGTCACAGCAACCCGTTCTTACACCCCTCTTCAGATTTCCTCTGCCTCTAACTTCACTATTGACCCCTCCATCTACGCACACATATAAACACACACACACATACACACTGCTACACCCACCCATTCACAAACTTGTCACTATGACTGTCATAGCGACTTTAACACACGTGCACACAGATCCTACCAAACAAACACTCACACTCATACACACACAGACTACGCACACAAACACGCACACAGTTGATGCCCCCCTCCACACACACACAGTTACCACCACACGCACACACGTTACCATACATACACACGCTACCATACATACACACACTACTCCTCACATACATACAAACACACACACGCATACGCTACCATACATACACACACATGCTACCACACGCACACACATACTGATCATCTTCATACTTTCTTCTCCCGAAAAGTACTTTATTATCTTTTTTTCTACTTCCGGTCACTTCAAAAATGTAACCGCACGTTATTATTGGCGATTTTACTTCTTCCTTCGTCTTGGAATTTTCTGTTGTTCCTATTTCCGAAAGAGAGCTATGCTCGAAACGTAATACTACTACTCTTTTTTTCTCTGAGCGTCTTATTTATACATTGCTTGTCTTACGTCTACAGGTTTGCTTGTTTTTCTTTTGCTTTTTTTTTCCGTTTTTTTTTAAATTGACTATTTACTGCATGCTCATAACACCCCCACCCCACCCCCGCCCTTCCGACTGTTTTGGAGTAGCTGATTCATAGATCTCTCTCTCT
>NC_068982.1:114498918-114501177 GCF_001194135.2 Octopus bimaculoides
GTTTGTGGGCATGTGTGTATATGCTGATGTATGTGTACGTGTGTGTGTAAACATCGCACGTTATTTAGAATATATGCATTAACAAATAAACCGAACAGCACTTCGGTAAAGACTCCTCCCTTGTTGCACCGTAACTAATTACGTACACTCAGATACGACTTAAAAATTAAAATCTTGCAGAAACGAAATCTAAATCGTAAATAGCTTTAAATGTAATCTGAACTAAAATTTGTTGAAATGTCTAGAATATATCGACATGTATTCAAAATGAAATACAAATTGGCAGCTATAAAATTCTGACGTAAAAGACAAGTTCATTTAATATATGAGAGACGTTTTTCGAATGTGAAATGGATAGAGTCAATCAAATAGGAGAAATATCTAAAATGTACCCAGTCAATGGGAATAAAAGCACCATATGAAAAGTAAATCTCCTGATGTAGCAAGAAAGGCATAATTCAAGCAAACAACCTGGGCTAAGGTGTGTCCATAACTTTCATTTTTTTTTTTTTTTTTCTACGAAGAAGCATGTCATAACCACAGATAATGTATTCAAAATCATCCGAAAGTAATAAAACAGAAATTTTCTAAAGCATTTTGAAGACACAGAGTTTGAAACGTTAAACCTTAATCTACATCAGCTGAAACAAGGATATTAACATTCACAGTTGGAAAGAAAAATGCAAATAAACATTTTGTAAACGCAAAATACTAAGTAGACTGCTTGACAGTGATCTTAAATAGCGTCAGCGTAAAACGAAACTATTTGTATAAAAGACACCCTTCAGAAGAACAAGTTGAAAGCTACCTGATGTCTATGTAAACAAGGTGTGATAGTTTAATAAGATAGGTGCATGGATGGAATAAATAGAGCCGAATTATTTGCAAACATGTTGAAGGTGAACAATATCAGATTAATAGCACAGTACTGGAGATGTTAGTAGAGAAAGTAAGAAGCAGTTTATTCCAAAACCCAGATATTTTTATCACTTTTTATCGCTGAAATTTGGTTTCACTGTATGAGAGCGTGAAAGATACTGCTCTTGATCAGCTTATTCCCAAAAGTAGCTAAATTACTCAGGCTAAACAAAAATACTGCTCAGTAGCTTATTGAAACATTGTAAATAAGATATATACTTGGTGCCTCTAACGGTTCTTAAAAGATCGATGTACATCCGCCAACATTATATAAGCTGGAGGCAGTAACAAAATATAAGTAAGTGTCACTACTGATCAACTAAATTATATAAGAAGAAACATTAAAGAATTCAAGTACATAACTGTAATGTGGCTGGACTATCAGAGATGATAACACACCCTATAGGAGCATTATCAAAGCTTTAAAAACAGCAACCAAATTTCCCTCGATCTTGAAAAATGAGAGGACACATTATGTAATATAATGCTGTATTCAACTTCAAAAGACCGTATGCTTATAGATGAAACACTTAGATCATAAGGCTGATGTGGGGTAAAACAAACAACAACTATATACGAGAAAACAATGAAAATCTTCTTAGAGTGGTCGAATGACTACGTAATGAATGATGTAAGGAATAAGGCTTTTTTCTTTTGGATTGTTGTTTTAGTGATTCTCCATTTGCATGAAAAAAAAACAGCCACATTTCTACACATTCCTACACTACCGTCTTAGAAAAGAAAGCACTCATGGGACAATGTGGTCCTAAACACTACATATAAAACAAAAGACAGGAAAGTGATAGCTGGAATTTCCTAGTTAGGGAAGAAAAATATGCACTCATAAATGCATCAAAAGCTCAATAACTATTTTGCTTAAACTTGCGAGCACAAAACTAAAACACATCATTAGAATAGCTAATGAACTTAAGATTTGAAAAGTCTTCCAAAGATTCTTCATTTTATTTTTCAGGAATGAACATGTATACGCAATCATGTATCTGAATATAGCATACATACACATACTAAAGAAACATATACACCCATTATATTAGCACAAGTAAATCTATACATACACCTACATATAACCTTACATTAACTCACTCTAATATTCGCAAATTCTTTGAACTAGCTTGATTCAAACAAAAAAGCTTTGTTACTTTGTTAGTGCCCTGCTTGAATTCTGAAGTAAAACATATAAATCTCAAAAATAAATGCATTCAAGATGCATACATACACATGAATACACCCATGCATACACACATATATACATGTATATATATATGTGTGTATGTATGTGTGTATATATATATATATATATATATATATATATATATATAT
>NC_068982.1:114501252-114506237 GCF_001194135.2 Octopus bimaculoides
TATAATATATAATATATAATATATAATATATAATATATAATTGCAACCACGCATACAGACATCATACATACAAATGTTTAAATATACACGCATGTTCACGCACACGCATGTTCACGCACACGCATGCATACAAACACGTATAGATTCACACGCGCATACATACATATGTACAGACAGGCATGTATAATCACACATATAATCACACATTTGCACACATTAATTCATACACTTAACAATCACTGGAACTAGCTGAGCAGTAACAAAGAAACCGTGTCACTTTGTTAAAATCGGTTTGAATTCTTCGAATAAAATAAATATCAAAGAAAAATATACATACATGCATACATGCATTGTGAAAATATGTAAAACATTCCAGAAGTTTAGTATGTAAGAAGTGCACATACATGAGTAAAGGCAAACAGATATTCGCTTACGTACATTTGCTTATGTAGACTTACATAAGTAAAAACATACGCATTCACTCATGCTATATCATCTATACATTCACGCTTGTATTTACGTGTACAATTTATGTCAATATATTTATGTGCATATACTTGTGTGTGTACATCCATGTATATATTCCTGTATTTGCATGCATGACTTCCCCGTTGATGTTGTTAAATTCCAATGAAAGAGCTTTGTTTCTAGGCTCTTTCTCGAATGCTGAGAAAATTCGAAAATAGGCTTGGAAAATCATACATACATAGGTATACACATACATATATATATACATACAAACATACAAGATACATGCATGCGTAAATACATACATACATGTGTGTGTACGTGTGTGCGTGTGTGCGTGTGTTCGTGCGTGTGTGTGTGTGTGTGTCTGTGTGTCTGTGTGCATACAACAGATATGGAAGCGTAGAGGGCCGTTTAAGATATACTTTTGAACTTTTCTAACCTATCTCAACCTAAATATGTAATTGTTTTTCTTATTTTTAAATTTTTTTCTGCAATTATGAATAATTGACATTTACACTGACCTAACTTAGTCTAAATAAGTAATACTTTGTTTATTTTATTTTTTCATACTTTGTTTTTTTATTTTTTTTGCCAATTATGAATAAGCGAAATACATTTTACTCAACAACTTGATCATATTTAGACTATTTCATAAAAACACATTTTATAGCTCGGGATTTCACTTTTCTGAAGCCTGGCTGATATTGATAAACATACTAATGCCGACATCAACAATGCTAACAAATATGTGAACTACTTCAGATGATGTAAATATTCTCACTTCACATCTTAAATAAATTCTACTCTGTTTCTATCAAAAGATCTGTGAAAATCTGTCTTTCGGTTACATAAAGTGGTTTATAAATCACTATGAGAATTTTTACCAAAACTTAAACCGTTTCACGGTTAAGCAGCGTTATCGACATGCAGTTTCCGGTGCCTAAAAAATGGCTTTCACAAACAGGATCTTTTTTTTCCAAAACCATGTTAATCAACACTCTGAAGACATCCAAAACCCAGTCAAAAGTTACCGTAGAAATGAACGATAAAAACTACTGTCAACTTTCATATATCTCAGCATGAAACTGATCCGACAGAGATAATTATGGAATATATACTACTTAAAAAAACTTAAACTTACAGTTTGAAAGGTTCTCTAAGCTATCATTAAAGAACACTTGTTTTAATGAGTGATGTTAAAGAACGACGACTCTCATGTTAAAAGTTTATTTGGACTCTCATTTCTAGGTGGTATATGACTCTAATAGAACACCGTAAAATATCAGTAGTTAGCATTGCGATGAAATCGATCAGTATGAACAATCCAGGAAGTTAACAAAACCAAGAGAAATCATTAAGTGCTTGTACCATCATGAAGTGTAAGGGGAATAAGTTTACAGCAAGTAAATTACAGCCTCTGAAAAATAAATTGATTAAAATATACAGACTGTACACTTCAACTGATAACTTCAAAACATGAACCCAAAAAATTGAGAGACAAACTTCAGTATGATGGGGGTGGCATTAAATCCACTTCAATAAACCACTACTAACCACAAGTTTTGATTCTAATCCTGAAAGTGTTTCTTGGAGATGGGAAATAGAATGTAGATTTTAAAAATCCGCAGAAAATGACGTCGTGATACATGGTTATGTTGTCAGAAACATTCAGTGCCTGTAACACATGTAACCAAAATAGTCTTTCTTTGCAACCGAAAAGGTACATAATGTCATATTTCTGTGGAAGACAAACACATATTATTAGTAGCTGCCCCAAAATGTCATCAAATTATAACCTCCCTATGCAGCACAACGATGCCATTCAGAAAAAAGAAAGACCTGGAACAAAATACAGGGAATCCCCCTATTATTGAATGCATACGCAAACATCAACTCAGGGAAGATAACTATGGACATTAGCTTCGAAATCTCCAGCTTCTATGCCAGTTTATAAATTCACATTTATACCAATTATAATTGGTGCATTTGGTTTTGTGCCCAAGGGACAATCTGAATAAGTTAAGATTTTTAGAAAAAGAGATCAAACTCGTATATTGCAAATACAATTTGTAAGTAGAACAGTAAAAATATGCAAGCCTTTTTCTCGAGTTTAAAATGCAAATTTGCTTTTGTTGTCTACAGTCCAACAACGTGGCTTTGTATCTTTGTTAGAAACCAGCTTCATTCTCAGAGGTAGATTTCAAATAATTAAAAACTGAACAGAACACATACATACACACACACACATACATACATACATACATACATACATACATACATACATACATACATACATACAAACATACATAATACATACATACATACATACATACATACATATACATACATATTTATACATACATATAAATACATATTTACATTCATACAAGCATATCTACATACACATCACACACGCACGCACGCACGCACACACGCAAACATGTACATACACACACACCCACATACATGCATACATACATACATACATACATACATACATACATACATACATACATACATACATACATACATACCCAATATATAAGTACAGATATATAGTTTTGGGAAAAAAAATAAAAAGCATGAATTTATCTTGCTACTTTTAATGTGATTCTAAATTCGAAGGTTAAACAAGTACTTCTGTCAGCCATGCATCCTTACAAAATATACTGAGTTGTAATTCATCATTTTTTTATTACTATAGAGAACAAGCAACATCAGAATATATAGCATTTTATCATAATTTCCAATTCAGAGATATCAACCTAAACTGAATGTAATTGTAAAATGACGTCTAACCGCCCTCTGAATACATCAAACTTCAGGAATTTCAATCAGATTTGACACGAAGTACCTTATTTCTTAACCTGTGACACAGTAAATCAATACATTCAAAACTGATTTGTTTTCTACTTAGGCACAAAGCCAGATACAATTACAAGGGAACAAAAGGACTATTATGTTTATGTCTTTCTTGGTATCACTATAAATGAAACTAGTCGATTTTAACCTAGACACAAAACCGGTTAGAGGAATAAATAATCATACCTGCACTAAATGCAGACATATTGACGTAGGCAATACTATTTACTTCATCTAACCGAGATATTTAAGAGCTGAAAGTGAAAAACAACTCCTCAAACAACTGGTACTATGATTTAACTTTAACTTACTGGTGGTCCGTAAAAAAGACATGTGTCTTTCCGAACTCCCAGCAGGACAACATTTTTTAATGACAGACAGAAATACGTTTTTTTGAGGTGGTGTGGATTTATCATTAGCTTTATCACTGGTTGACCGTTTAAATTAAACCTGATGATGGTGAAATTGCGTAATTCTATGTAAGCTTTTATAATTACATTGAATAAAGTTCTACCGAAACAGCTGTCTCTAATTTCAGCGTCATTTGTTTGTTACTATTCCATACGTACCCGCACCAAAGATTCATCGGTGAGTTAGATTGTTGGTTATTAATTGGATTTAGTATTTACATAACTACAGTATCCTGCCTGCTTTCGATGTCTTCAATGGTATATTATTTAACCGTCAGCTCTATGTAATGATACCTACCCATTTTCTGGCGTCTTACACGTTGATATGGCTTGATTCTTAATGAATCCTTATAACTAAATTATATATTATATGTATAAATGTATGAGAAAGAGAGAGAGAGAGAGAGAGAGAGAGAGCGTGTGTGTGTGTGTGTGTGTGGTGCAGACTGAAGGCTAACCAAAACAATATGCAGATAGATAGAGAGAGAGAGAGAAAGAGAGACAGACAGACAGACAGACAGACAGACAGACAGACAGACAGACAGACAGAGACAGACAGACAGACAGACAGACAGACAGATACAGACCGACCGACCGACCGACAAACAGACAAATAGATAGATAGATAGATAGATAGATAGATAGATAGATAGTTGTGTATGTGTGAGTATACACATGCATTTATATTATAAGCGTTCATGCGTAAGTGTGCGCACGTGCGCGCATTTATATTTGTGTATTCTTTTCAAAGTGTGAATTAAAAATCCTTTTTTGATTCACTTAAAAAGTATTTCTTCAGCTGAAAGTTTTAATCGACTTTAGTTTAAAGTAATATGAGGATTCACTAATGTTTCCCTTTCGGTGATTTATGTTATAATCCAGAAGCAAACCTTGAAAACCAACATTCGGAATGAGTTTCATAAATACATCGCAAATAGAAAAGGGTGAGAGAATAACACAGCTGTGTTCTTCTTGCTGGAACAATAACTTAAATAATACCTCAAACATATAAATAGATAAAAGAATCATCGCCAATAAATTACTATTAGAATTAAAACTAATTGATTTTTCCTTCGTAATTGACTTAAACTTGTTTTCTTGAAATTAACTCCGTTTTTAGCATATTGTTCAACGCTTTTTTACAATCCTAATTAGTTTCTGTTCCTAGTGTTGACTAGAAGACAAATTTTCTCCTGCGAAATTATGTGCATATGTATGTTATATATATATATATATATATAT
>NC_068982.1:114506708-114509600 GCF_001194135.2 Octopus bimaculoides
ATATATATATATATATATATATATATATATATATATATATATACGTATCTTAGATCTAAGATACGTATACATATATAAAATTACTTAGTATTGAGATATATACATGCCGCTAAACATTTTCTTAGCATTATAAATAAACAAATAGAGATTGTGGAAATCTTATGCAACTTCTTGTATTTTGTTTATGCTTTTGAATATATTCGATCATTGTTTTCTGTGATCGTATTTATATTCTTTCAATGTTTTAAACATTTATTCTAATTAGGTGATTTTTTATTTATTTATTTAAGTTTTGTGTTGATTTAATTCGCGGACATTTCTTATACTTTCTTTTCGCAGAGAAGAATTGTGTTTATAAATGTTTTTTGTTTTTACTCATATATTTTTTTTCTACATATTTTAGTTCACATAGAAATACTGTTTACTTAATTGTAATACAAAGCTGGAAAGGTTTTTTTCTTTAACTGACTACGGTTGCTATTACATAATTAAGTATGAATATTCCTTTGCATTGTACATCAAGCATATTTAGCATAATTAGCTTATAGTTGATTTAACTGGTAACAAATTTCCATCAGATATTTAGTTTAATGGTATATGCTGAGAAACACGAAATGCTAACACTGCCTATTTGATAACATTCATCTCACTCAACCTGATATATATCTTTCCGGTGTACGGGCGTAAATCACCAATGTGTTTAGTTAAGTTACTTTATTTTCGCTAAACTCCATAAATCTAATGAAATAATAGCATAAAAATGGACAATAACAGAATCTAGTAAATTAGTTTTTGTTAAAACTCGATTAGCAATGACAAATATCTCTAGCTCATTAATGATTTGAAATATCAACATGTTTTGTTACCTAAGATACAAATGGAGTACTTACGTACTACCACTGTACTGCGTTGGTATTTCATTTGTACTCTGTTCCAATATAGTTGGGTTGGAAATATACAAACATGTTCATATGCGTGTCGCCTAGATGTTAAATAAGGCCCAATAAAGGCAAGTTTAGATCATTATTTAAATGAGCTGTAACATTCTAATAACTAACATTATCTCGGTATCACAGAAAATTCAAACGACTCCTCCATAACAACAGAAATCGGTCGGTTCAACCCTCAGCCGGAATTTTAGGAAAGGTTCTCCTTGGCTTAATTACAAAGTAAGACAAGACACATAAGAACCAACGACGGTGGTTCTATGCAGTCGGTTGTTCTGCTATACATAGCAGCCTAGTGATTAAGGTGTTGCACTCACGATTGCCAGATCGTGGGTACGATTCACAGATCGAGCAGCGTGTTATGTTCTTGAATAAAATACTTCATTTCATGTGTTGTGTGGAAAGTGACATGTGAAAGAATAAACCCGACGTTTCCTCTGCGTATCGTAAACGGTGACTAAATGAGGTTGAGCTCAGATTTGCCATCTAAGTGATGCAAAGGTGTCAACCGCTAGGTGTAAGGAATCACCAACAAATGATTGATACAACGCATCAAATGACAGCGCATGCCCCCATTCTATATAACTCTCAGTTTGTTCATCCAGTCCTACATTATTCTCTGTCATGCTATTTATTTAATACAGTAAGGTGCATGGAAGATTTCTCACAGACCAAGTCACCACGCGGAGAATTCCTCGTCTACTTTCGTAAAGCTAGAAATGCCGATAGTGGCTATAGTTACAAACAGGTATTTGTGTATGTGTCTATGT
Source organism: Octopus bimaculoides (assembly GCF_001194135.2). Lineage (NCBI taxonomy): Eukaryota > Metazoa > Mollusca > Cephalopoda > Octopoda > Octopodidae > Octopus > Octopus bimaculoides. Next base: position 114,508,426 of record NC_068982.1, read on the forward strand.
ATATATATATATATATCTTTTACTTGTTTCAGTCATATATATATATATATATATATATATGCATATGCAGAGAGACAGAGATAGAGAATTGCGATTAATGTACTTCTAATTTAAACTGACAAACTGAGGCCTGCAGGGAAAGCATGAGATCATTGGATGGAAAGGGTTTACAGAGGGATGATGAACGAGGTGAGACTTGTTGAGAATAGTAATTGGATAAATCTTTGTCTGGACATCGATTATAAGCATTGTATGAACATTATGAATAAAAGACATATGCCGCCATAAACTTATACTGCATTCCCTTATTACACAGATAAATGTGCATTGCACATATTCATGATCACATGATTTACAGAAAAAAATGCATGTAAACATGGTTTTGTAAATTTACAACACCATGTTCCAATTTTGCCGTCAAAATCTATTAAATCCTACAATTACGTGCTCATACTCAAACGCGGACAAATTCAGGTGTATATAACTGTGTGTGTGAGAGAGAGAGCGTGTGTGAGAGAGAGTGTGTTTGAGAGAGAGTGTGTGTGAGAGAGAGTGTGTGCACGTGTGTGTGCGTGTGTGTGTGCGTGTGCGTGTGTGTTTTTTTGTGTATGTGTGTGTGTTTGTGTGTGTGTGTATGTGTGTCTGTGTGTGTGTCTGTGTGTCTGTGTGTGCTCGCGCTCGTGTATTTATATTCATAAATGTGTGCATTTATGTTCATGAATTTGGACATGCAAGAGCGTTTTCACATAAGATCATTAGGGAGTCAATTAATTGATGGTGAACACAGTTCCTTACAAGAATCCCAGAACTGATGCAAGGGAGACAACAATTAAGATTTCCTTATAAGTTACCTCCCATGATCTGTATATTTATTTATTCGAAATGCCGTACAGTCTCGTGTAGCTCCATGTATTCTCACCCAAAATGGAGACGACTACCCTTGTCCCCATGTGACAAGTTTGAAAATTGCAAAAAACTCCCACTATTCATGAAATCATTGGCAGCCTTGATAACACACAAATAAAGAATACTTTTCTGTCAAGGCGGTATGGTGCATTCATTCTCACTGATCGGTGTATGTAGATAGATAGATAGATAGATAGATAGATAGATAGATAGATAGATAGATAGATAGATAGATATATATATATATATATATATATATATATATATAT
>NC_068982.1:114509610-114510347 GCF_001194135.2 Octopus bimaculoides
ATATATATATATATATATACATATATATATATATCTTTACATACATATGTACACGCACACCAATCATTAATGACAAATAAAATTGAACTATGTGGACAGTTTTTTTTTAATTCTTTTTACCATAGACACAAATAATCTTAAGTCAGTCACTTTTAATCAGAAAAAAATGCGTCCCACTGCGTATGTGCGTCTGTGTATATTTTGCTTAAAAAGTAATACCAGATTTTAAATCTATTTTTAATCGCATAGTGTCAAATATTTATTTTTTATTCGATAAACCTTTTATATTTATGTTTTGAGCTGTTATTTTTTTAATATTTTCTAAAATTTCCTTTACGTCGTGATTTTATAAGTTGCATAAAATAAAGGTATTTCGTATTCTATTTTGTCATGAATTTAAACTTGCCCAGAACGATTTGCGAGTTGTATAAATGTTTACGAAGAATGGCACGAAAGAATAATTTTTGAATCTAATGAGCTATTTCCATTTCATTTCAATTAGTCTCAAGTCTGAAAGATAAGAAGAGTCTTTGATGAAAGATAAAAGTGTCGGGCGTTTCTGAATAGTCTAGGTTTTATTAAAGTGATGACATGTAATTAGATATTTAATGATCTTTCTTACCAACCACTTAGAAATTGATATTCTAATTTATAGTAGCTATAAGACTACTCATATCACATCAGATCATTTTTAAGAGAGAGGGAGAGAGAGAGAGAGAGAGAGAGAGAGAGAGAGA
>NC_068982.1:114510357-114512011 GCF_001194135.2 Octopus bimaculoides
AGAGAGAGAGAGAGAGAGAGAGAGAGAGAGAGAGAGAGAGAGAAATAATCTCAACTAGTGTGAAGTAAAGGTTTTGTCTTCTTACAAAAATAACAGTTTCTTATACAAGAACAAACAAGAGCGCAGTTACTTATTTTATTGACCAAGCAGAAGACTGTGTATCCAGCATTTTACTATTTCTACCGGCAATGCTAAAGATGAAAATGTGTGAAGAATATGTGATTATGTTTCAAGTTTTGTTGAGTTGCACCTTTAATTGCGTGACTTGTAATAATCCACAGATATAGAGTTCTTTAGATCAAAAGGAGTTTCCTACCTTATTCCCAGTGCTATGTATTTTATCATATCTCAGTAGATTTATATATTTCAATTTAGAAATCTCTGGTCTTGCCTAACTATAATTAGGCAAGAGCAGCAATGACACTTTGCCATCAAAATGTTGTTTCTTCCGAATTCATATGAAGCGAACAATGGAAGTATAATTGTCGGAAATAGTTTAGGAAGATGACGAACTAATGAATCTTGTTGCTATTAAGTGGAATACAAATCGCTGTTGATGCATAAATGAGATTTCCAAATTCAAAGAAATACTGAAATGAACAATGAAGTTAAGCACTCAAATCTGAGAGAATACTGATGTTACTCACAGAAACATATGGATGAAGGCAAATAGAGCCATCCGAATATTGGCAAAGATTCCCTAACCAACACCAGCTAACTACTAACTCACAGATACGCTGTGTCTTCGGAATTTCTCTTCAACTGGTAATATAAAAGCCTACTCTAGAACCCACAGTAAGCACCTCCATTAACCATACAGCAGAAGCGCTCGCAGGATAGGTGAAAAGATCGGAGAGCACTGTCGAGAAGACAATTGAAAGAAACTGACATCCATACTTTGCCAACATCAATATACCATAAAGAAATGCGATGAATCGATAAACAATGTTGAAATAAAATTCTTTCAACACATCCAAAAGATCCGATATTCCGACAGGTTAGATACGGATGGTTTCAACTGAATGGAGTAACAACACGCATATCGACCATCCACTGCCTCCACTGCAATCACACAAGCGTGAGGATGAAATAAAATCAAAGTCCAACTACACTGAATCGCACACATCCCAGCACACTCACATTTGTATACACACAATCCTGAAAATTATAATATGCAAAGACTCGAGCTTGTACTTTCATGTTCGTACCAACAAAACAGAAAAAAAGCAAATTAAAATTTTAAAAAGCAGAGGCAATGAAACAAAAGACTAACATGATTACACGCTCGGGTGTGACACAACAATGAAATGATGATTGACAACCTAACATGCAAGAGAAAATTCACTTGAAGAATTTGAAATCATTGAAAACGTCACAGTTGTGTGATGAAAATTTGACAATATTGCTAAGACTAAAGTGAAGTATAACGAGTGATTGAGTTTGTTGTCAGTATCACCTCAACAAAGTATATATGTGTGTGTGTGTGTGTGTGTGTGTGTGTGTGTGTGTGTGTGTGTGTGTGTGTACTATACTAACAAATGTCTAATACAAAATCCATCTCCTACTATTAATTAACACTATATATATGTATATATATGTATACACACACACACAAACACACATATATATATATATATATATATATATATGCATA
>NC_068982.1:114512891-114514187 GCF_001194135.2 Octopus bimaculoides
ATATATATATATATATATATATATATATATATATATATACATATGTTATACTTTCAGTCACTCTCCTAACAAATGCGAATATCTTGTTTCATTATTTTTCTTAAAATTATCTCCATTTTTCTTCTTTTAATTATTCCTCCTTATTTTTGAATTATTTTACAGCAATGAAAATTCTTGCTTTTGAAGGATTCATATCTTGTTTCCTAAAATTGGATATTAATTTTGGCGATACTTTGAAACAGATTTCGTTAATATTTCAAATAGCCGATAATTTACTGCCAAAAGACATAAAAAATAAATATACAAAAGAAATTTAATAATTTAATAATTTTCTCATTACAATGTAGTTATAGATCGTCTCTGAGATGGAGTAGTTTGGACATTGAATCGATAAAACCTTTCGGTAATATCAACATTTGAAACTTTGTTTGAAACTGTATAGCATATTGTAAGCAATCGATCAATGGTCCTGTCAGAAGTCACTGACACGTTAACGTCTTTTTTTTTTCAATAATGCATGTCTATTGAAGTGTTTCTGTAGTGTTATCGAACTGACTTAGAAAGCCTCCTTTCCATCGCCTAGCAATGTAATCGTTTATGGCAATGTTGTTGTACTTTGACATATCTAACCATATTAATATCAATCATGATTGGAGTAGTGTTCATTTGCTGATGTTAATACTTGAAATGAAGCTAACCAAAAAAATGTTTTAAGTTCAGTGAAGACCTAGATGTCATATACGATTGTGCAAGAAGCAGTAACATGTTTTGCATCGCTTCAAAATTCTCAAGGTTTTCTTATTGAGAAATAACTCTTGCTCATTACCATAATGTCATATATCATCATTACCAAAACATAGTAGTTGAAACACCAATTCCCTTTGGGACTATGGTCTTGTTAATATTCTAAAGGATATGTAGATGTCTCGATTTTCATTATATTGAACTAACCATCTGCAAAGCTTTCATATATAACCAGAGTGTAACAGTTTTCACTAACTCATTCAAACACCGGTTAGCGATGCTAGACATAAACAACTAAACAAAACTTTGATTCCTAGATACGCAATAGTAACTACACAAAGATATAATTGCTCACCATTTTTGAAACGAAGAGAATACTCACGCTTACAAACATGCATGCATACATACACACACACATACAGACAGATAGATAGACAGGCAGGCAGGCAGGCAGGCAGGCAGGCAGGCAGGCAGGCAGGCAGGCAGTCAGACAGGCATATTGATAGATAGATGGAGAGAGAGAGAGAGAGAGAGAGAGAGAGAGAGAGGTAC
>NC_068982.1:114514197-114521697 GCF_001194135.2 Octopus bimaculoides
AGGTACTACACTCTCAAATTTAGACTAAACGTCTATCGACTTTTGATAAAAAAAAAAACGTGGTGCTATTACAGCTAGAATGCCTTTCATAATGGATTTGCTCCATCGAACAGACCTAGGAACAAATACCATCAGTAATAATAGTTTATAAAGAAATATATGATTCCCCATTCATAACCTTTCACTAACTCGCTCAAACACGAGTTAGCGATGCTAGCCATAAACAAAAAAAAAACAAAAAAACTATTAGATAAGCAATAGTAACTACACAAACAAGATATAATTGCTTACCATCTTTGAAACGAAGAACACACACGCATATTCATTATCTTATTTCCACCTAGGACTCTATTTGTTCCACAGTATATCTTTAGATCTTACAGTATATCTTTAGATCTGCATGAACTGAATTTTCGATCGTGGTTGGTTTGAGCGAATAACTACAATGACTCCGCCAAAAGACCTATCACTACATACCGCTATCACTCATCTATTCGTAATTTATACTACCTAATTAATAAATCCCAATACACTGTTTCACAATCCTTTCGCTTCTGGAAATAGAAATCTCTATATAGTCTTTTAATCTGCGGCAAATAACAGCCAAATCTCCTCCTAGTCATATCCGACAGCCTGTTGAATATGAAACGAGACTTTGTTATTGTAGATACACTATGCCTCATGAGAAATCTTAGTCACAGCTGCAACCCTTTTCTTCATATGTTATGTCTTATGGCTAAACAACTACACTATGTATATGTGGAAATTATGAATGTTTGTTGAAACAAAAATAGGACCACAATGGAAATTAAAGCAAATATGGCTAAAAGAATGCAGACAAACAGACGGACGGACGGACGGACAGATAGATAGATAGATAGATAGATAGATAGATAGATAGATAGATAGATAGATAGATAGATAGATAGATAGATCAATTTAAATGCCATGGACGTTGCAATAACACAATTATATTAGGTTGGTCTGAGATTTAATATTCATTAAATTAATTCAGAGTGATTTATTGATATCTTTATTTGTATATTTGTTATTTTTCATAATTTTTTTATAATTTATCTTAAGAAACTTTCTATCAAATATTCTCGCTTTCCTTTCAAGTATCCAATAGTTAAGGAAACTCCATTTCATCCCTACTCGTGTCGGCTGTTAAATTCCAACAGATCAACAACTTAATGACAAAAAATTGATTATTGATCTCCTTGACGCCAATGTTAAAGCTTATTTCAGTAATTCAATACTAAGTTCCAAAGTGATTCTTCTGCTTTGTTGTTTTTTGAGGTTTTTTCTCTTTCTTTCTTTCTTCAAATATTCTTTGATTTGCAGGAAACTATTTTCTTAATTGCTTCTCTCGGGTTACTGCTCGGGTTATTCTTTAAATATGTATCCTCGTCACTTACTGGTTTAAATTAATCCGCTTAGCAATGTTTGGTTTATCATTTTATTGGAATGACCCGACTTCTTCAAAGTCTCTTCCGCTCAGTTTTTGTTTTTATTTTAAAAATAGATCGAATTTAATTTAAATACTATTTTCATATAAAATTAATCAATCAAAAAATTTTCTTCATTTTGAATCATTTTTCATTGTTACTATTTATCTTCTCAAACTTGATTCTAATGAGGCGCCCTATATTCTAAAGCAATAGTAAGTCGCACTTGTAACACATGGATTACACATAAAACAACTACTGAACCAGTTCAATGTAAACTAAACTTCCTTGTGCTCTGCTCTACAATACAAGAACAGGGTAAAGTGCACATGTCAAGACATTACTAATATAATTAGTGTTAACCAATAAATTTGATTAACGGCATCGCGTATGTTAGCGATACTGAATATGTTTTCCATGCAGATGGTGCTACTGAGAAATTTTCAAGGTCCATTATGCTATGGTCATGCACCAAATCATTTACATTTCTGTACATATGTTTCGTAATTCTCATATCACTATTGTGACAATTACGTAAAAGATTATAGTTCGCTGAAGAGCCTTCATATGACCGAAACACATTTGTGATGGGAGGAATTCGATTCGAATAAAATTGTATCGAGCGTGAACAGCTCGAGTGAGATGTCTGTAAGTGTTTTGATGAGAATTTACCCAAGTATGTTAGCATACAGCCCAAATTTACATATGACGAGTGAGCACATGTTTGTCTAAGTAACGCACGCCTTAGGAGCCACACACATAGGGAAGTTGTTAATTATGAATTATACGGCATTTCTGCTTGCAGGGAGTGCGGAAAAGAATGTGCCTCAAACGGCGGATGGAAACATCATATGGAGGTTTACCAAAACGATATTGTAACACTTTCTGCAATAGGCGCCCATCGTTGCCACATCTGTACAAAGGAGTATTCATTCTTGGTAGGACTGCAAAGTCACATCTGTGCTGCTCACGTTAAAGAGAACGATCAAGTCATGGCATTACTCGAAATTGAGTTGCAGCCATCATGTATGCATGTATATTTATATGTGTGTGCGTTTACGTGTGTATATATATTCAATATGCATACATGCATGCATACAAATATGCATACATGCATGCATACAAATATACATAGATACATGTATACATGCATGAATACATGCATACATACATGCATACATACAAATATACATATATACTTACAAACATACATACATACTGACATGCATGCATGCAGACACACATGCATACATACATACATACATGCATACATACACACATATACATACACATACATACATATACATATGCATGCATATACTGACACACATACATACATACATACATACATACATACATACATACTTACGTACATATTAGAGAGTAACGTATGAAACTCATGTCAATCTTTCCTAGAAATGGGAGAGTTATAATCTTTTGCATGGCAGAGTAATGCAAGCCACGCCCACGACTATTTTTGAACCTGGATCGTGCTACATTATAATTCTTATCATAAGAAGTAAAACTCCAAGCTTAAGTAATGACTACAAAGCCGTTGGACAAAATCAAAACAATTTTTTCTTTGGGAGTTGAATGCGACAAAAAGCAATTATTTGTTATCTAAATGCTGCTATTTCTAAGTCTATTCAAAATACGATGTAAAAGAAAGGAACAAATAATAAAAATATATGAGCTACATGCATGTATAGAGCGTTTATCCACAGTTGTTTTTTTTAAGGGAACTTCACGACATGTTGATTAATTTTATATTATTTGAACATATTCAAAATCCGACCTAACTAAAAGTACACATACTCGTAGAAGCCAACAAAAAAGCAAATACTCCTTATTTTTCAAAATATTTGAAATTTTGAGAATAAATACCGATCATAGAGCATAAAATGGAACATTCTTTCCAACGTAAAACCATATACTGAAAATTTTAAATAACCTGCAACTTATGCACCATAAATTATTATCTATATTGCGAGGATCTTCTATTCTAACAGGCTTAAACTGTTGTTCTGCTATCCAGCTTCGACCACCGTTAGACTTTAAGAACTTTTACTTACTTCCTCTTCTGCTCAAAAATACTTTTTCGTCTGCTTTATGTCCACATTTGGCCAAACTATAAGAATATGCACAAATGATCTTATTTTCATAGTCATTACCTGATCCATAGCTACATACAAATACATAAGGACTGATTCTCCACCCCGCACAAATTTGCTTGTTCATTAATGCTCTACTATGTTTGAGCTCATGCATCATTTTATTTTGGTTTACTTCATTATAGAGGAATATACCTCCTATTCAGTCACTTTTCATTCCATATAGGTTCTTGTTCCCAGATATATCCGGGTCCATACATATACCTAAGAATGTCTATGGTTGAATGATTAAGCCACCGTCCGTAGCCTGAATAATCCTTTCTACTATAGGCACAAGGCTTGAATCTTTGTGGGAGGGGACTAGTCGATTACATCGACCACAGTACTCAACTGGTACTTATTTTATCGATTCCGAAAGGTTGAAAGGCAAAGTCAACCTCGGCGGAATTTGAACTCAGAACGGACGAAATGCCGGTAAGCATTTTTCCCGACGTGCTAACAATTCTGCCAGCTCACTACCTTGTCCGTAGTCTTAATAATGAGTGACTTTTTGTTTCACTGCAAAGATAGGTTTTGTGAAATGATTTTAAATTAATTTCAATTAATTACAATACTTATATATTAAACTCTATATCTTTAACAAATCTCTAAGTATAACTTTATAAATCTCTATTTCCGTATAGTTGTTCTTATTGCCTCATGTTACCATTCGTATGCTCTTTTCGAATGAGAATCTCTATAAATGTGAGCATACTTATACAAAAGAACGTCGATATCCCCTGGCACCACTAAAATTAACATCTCTTAATCACTCTCCTTAACTAGCCATATCCCTTACAAAATCAAGCACTAAAATCATTAATTCATTTGAGAGGAAAGATACAAATACAAAACAAAAACTCGCCTTTCTCACCACTTGAACTCCCACTTCACACCCGTTCCATATAAATATTTGTCATAGGAAATTATTTAACTCACATAATAACGAAGTAATGAAGTCTCCAAAAAGTATGTTTATAAAGATATATAGTTCAAATTAACAGAAAACAAAAGACGAAGGCAGGTGAGGGTACAACAAGCAATAGTATAAGTTTAACGCTGGGGAAGAATTGAAAAGTCTTTAACGTTTCGAGTCTACGCTCTTCGACAGAAAGGAATGACAAGAAAACAATGAAGAGAGGACAAAAAATGGAAAGAGACAAAGTGTATAAGGATATATATACTGTTAAATTTAGCTCCCGCATAAGCATAGTTATCCGCACACTTAATCTACATACAAACAAAACCAGTTCAAGGAACTATTTTTCTCCTCTTACAAATACCACTTAATTATAGCCACATTAAAGTACATTAACAACTTTTTCTAGCGAAAATACAGCACTTTTAAAATCTCATAATTAGATGGCAGAAGCCAACCTACCACCACACTTGACAATCGAACCTATTGTTTATTGTTTTTAATATAAAATTAATCAATACACCGTTAAGTTCCTCTCAAAATAATGCAAAACCATTCGATGTAACTGTTAATATTGTTTCTGGCTTATGATATACGAACAGATTCTTACTCTCTGTTGATGACTGGCGAATTCCATTTGAAGAGACAGATTTTGCATTTGTTGCCTTCTTTTTACAAAAAAAAACAGTGTGTGTGTGTGTAGGTGTGGAGAGAGAGAGAGAGAGAGAGAGAGAGAGAGAGAGAGAGAGAGAGAGACACACACAGAGGAAGAGGGAAAAGGAGAAAGAGAAACTTAGTGAAAAGTATTGATTTTGACACAAGACCAGCAAATTCGGGGAAGGGGTAGGTTGATTACATCGACCCCAGTGCTCAACTGGTATTCATTTTATCAACGCCGAAAGGATGAAAGACAAAATCGACCTCGGCGGAATTCGAACATAGAGACGGACGAAATGCCGCTAAGCATTTGGCCCGGCGCAGATACGATTCTGCCAGATCGCCGCCTTGACTTAGTTACAGTTATTTGGAATCGAAGATAGCTTAATAATATATACCATGCTTCTGTCAAAAGTTTTCGAGCAGACATGGACACTTCACACACTTACTTACCCGTAAATCATGGGAGAGAGTAAGAGGAATGCACCAGTATTGCGCGAGAGGCCGGTCAAATGAAGCAATGAGAAACGAAGTGCCTTGCACAAAGATACAATGCGCCACCCTCTGCAGGAATCGAACCTATGACTTAAAGACTATGAGCCCTACAACCTAACCACTAGGCTGCTAGCGTTCACTATTGGAATTAGTGCAGTGAATTAATGATTCAAAGACAAAAAGCTGCTTTATTAACACAATAGGATTATAATGAAGTTTAATTAAATATTATTTTGGTATATTTAAATCAGTGCTAAAGTTTTATGAAGCATTAGAAGTTTCACTAAAAATATTAATGCGATGGAGAAAAAACAATATTATTCAATGCAAAATATTATTTTAACTATTTCTGCAACCATGCGAAACAAGTTGGAACATTTTTCGCTCTTCTAACTTCATCATCAAAATATATATTCCACTTCTCTTGCCGAAGCAGTAGTAGTAAATGTGATAGATTGTACACCAGTTTAGCATAGAAGAATAGAATTGTTTAATGAATAAACGGTATATAAATACATTTGTATCATACATTCGACCTGATATTTTGAAAAATTGCCAGTGTTGCAGGATCGAACTAATTTCATCTGTTTATTCAAATTATTTTGGTTTGAAGTGATTCTACTTCCAGTTCATTTTTGTACGACGAACGTTTGATAGATGTCTCAAAACAATTCGTTGTGGAATCACATCAAGTGACACTGAAAATGTGTTTTGTATGTCTGAATGTATTTTTACATTGTAGCCTTTCTAATGATTGTTGACAATATGGAGTCCGTGATCTTCAAGTAAAGGTCGTCGTCGACTCATTTTGTCTCCAAATTATTCAGTCATAGATGTTATCGCATATAAGCAGAAACGACTATTATGAAGGTCATCGTTCTTTGCAGTACACTTCACAGTACATCTTTTCTTTGGCCTGGCCTAGGTCCCTCAACTCCTACTGGAGTTGTAGAGGTGCTGTCATGACAAACAGCGAATCTTCGACATTATTTACACTTGACGAGGTCCATCTCTTGTCAGGAATGACCACAACCAATTTCTTCTAGAAAGACAAGCAGAAATATTGGGAAAGAGAGGCATCAACCATAATGCGAAGTTGACACCGGTTATGTTTGAAATTTGAACACTGAGAAGTAGAACGTATACCGTAAGACGAACTATCCAATGCTCGAACAATTCAGACAATTTGTCGCGAATAAAAAGCTATATTGAGCCGTAAAAAACTGTGTCCAACCTTTCTATAACCACAGTGATTGAACAATAACCATTATAAAAATATTTAAACATCTATATGTATATGTATTATGTTTGTGTGTGGATATATGAATGCATGAATAATCGTATGAAAATTTCCAGTTAACAATGTATCAAGCCTCCTTTGATATAAATCTGGGACTATGATAATATATAATACACCTCTATAGTTAGTTAGGGCATAAACAATTTAAAAGGAAAGAAAACATCAACTTTTTATTCCGATCTAATGAAGATTTCGTAAAAATGTCCCGTGGGAAATGTTTTCGTTGGTCGTTTTGAGAAGGAAATTTCTTGTGGATAAAAAACGTAATTTGTAAAACAATGAAAAATATCTATAATATATATTTTAAATATTCATCAAATTAGACTTTCCTTTATATCAACACTATATCAAGGTGTCAATATTTACATTATATTCGTCTCAATCACACGATAAACACCACCTGTGAGAGAATATTTTAGCTGCCTTTTGGGTGAAATTTACCCTATATCAGGCTTCTTTCCAATAAATCAGTGATGTGTCCTGTAGCTGCGAATATTGTCTGAGAATTATCGACCTCATTTTCATTTAACT
>NC_068982.1:114524242-114533473 GCF_001194135.2 Octopus bimaculoides
TATATATATATATATATATATCAATATGTGTGTGTGCATTTGTATATTACGTATATGTATAGCGGGAGGCAGAGAGACATAAAGAGAGAGAGAGAGTGATGCAGCGAGGGTTAGTGGGTGGTAGGGAAATAGTATTCAATCGTTCCAGACATTATGCTATCATTGATACACGAAAATGTTGGTGTGTTTTTATTTCAACATATCCGCTGCCGTGTGATAAGGAACATCAGAGAAATGCTACAAAGCTAAGTAATGATGGAAATACCGAAGAATAATACCGAAAAGAAATAACGAAAGAAATATGTTGAATTAACATAAAAAATGGAAGACTTGATTCTTGTTGTAGATAATATACCATTTTCTGATGTGTTATCTACGCAACAAATGTGCTTCTGTTCACAACAATCGTATATATTGTTCGGATAGCTTCAATATTTGTATATAAATATAGAGCTTTTGTTCAGGAATTACAAATTGATCTCACTTACAAAGTGCAGAAAGCTGGAAGAAATGATTTGTTAAAGCCAGACGTACTTTTGGGCATATATTTCAATTATTATCAATCATAATTGCTATAACTGCAAACATTTTACTGATACGCGTATATGATCATTTATAGCAACGGATCTTGCACGAGTTCAAATAAATACATGTATAGCATATTGTCTCTAATTTCTTCTTATATATATATATTTGTGTGTGTATATATATATATATATATATATATATATATATATATATACACAAACAGTCTATAAAGTAAATATAGACCATATGTACTCTACCAAAGTTTTGAGTAATCCTTCAGTAATGTTAAATTCTTTGTTATAAATCGGTAAAAAAAAACAGACATTAATATGTGTATGTATATTTGTGTATTCATGTATATGTATGTGTATGTATATATGTATGTGTGCATAGCTAGCTAGCTAGATACATAGAGAGAGAGAGGGGGGGTCAGTAGTTTATGGGTTCCATCCCAGCGAGCTAAGTTTCCCAAAAAGTACGCAATACAATACAGAATACTATTTATATAAATGAATAATTGACAGTTATGCAAATAATTTAATGCTATTAGATTTCTTCTAAACTATACATCTTTAAAAGTACACTGCCAGAGAAAGCTTTGTGCACCTGTAAGGTACTGATATTATACATACATACATACATAAATACATGCATACACACATGCATATACACATACATATGGGTATATATATGTGTGCGTGTGCGTGTGCGTGTGCGTGTATAGCATATTTCTCTAATTTGTGCATATATACATGTGCATGTATGCATATGAGGGTATGTATACGTAATTAATGAATGCATGCGTATATATGCATACATATATATATGTGTGTGTGTGTGTATATATATATATATATATATATATATATATATATATATAGAGAGAGAGAGAGAGAGAGAGAGAGAGAGAGAGAGAGAGAGAGAGAGGCATGGCTGTGTGGTAAAAAGCTTGCTTCCCAACCACATTGTGCCGGGGTTCAGTACCACTGAGTAACCATCTGGCAACATGTGGTCGAAAAACTTTTATGATATTTCCATTTCATAAACTTTACAACCTGAATGAAATTGAGAGAAAACGGAAAGAAAAGGACTTTATTAAGAAATTCAAACCCAAGCTTAACAAACAATGATTAAATTAAACTTATTTGAGGTTTAACAATCTTATCCCTATAACTAAAACACAAAAAATCTCTCAAATGTCATCATTTCTAAAAATAAACATTGAAAAATGGTTTGGCATCCTCTCTAAAAATAGCCAAACAACTACTACTGCTATCCAAAGGAATGTATATAAAGGACAAAAAGACAACCAGTCAACTACAGTTGAAACACTTCTGTCACACGGGACCTTGAAGACTGCTAGAAAGCAGGAAAGTATACTAGTCCTTATATATTTAATATTCAATATTTCATTTATTCAATAAGACATTCAATACTTCATTTCATTTTACTATATATATTATATATTCCATATACTATATCCTACATTTTATAAGAATATAAATAAAACATAAAAAACAGAGAGTGTTGGAATTCTTTTGAATAATATATATATATATATAATATATATATATATATAATTTCATTTATATAATTTAATATAAAATATAGCCACCGTATTTCATCGAACGTTTTCATACGTTTTCATACGTTTTCTAAAAGTAGAGAAGTAAATTAGCTATCATTGGATTATCGAAAATCCTTGAATGTAAAAGTAAAACTTGGACTCTTTGCAACTGAAAGCTTGAAATGCCACGTCCGGTGTATGGGTCTCAGAGATTTTCTTTAAAAAAAAAAAGCAGAATAAAACCTGTGGATAACAAAACACAGCGTGTATTTAGATGACAATTGTCTACCTCAGGTGGGGAAAGAGACATGAGAGGGGTGAATGGAAAGAAAATAGCTGAGATGTTTTTTGCAAGGCATGTTTGGTCACGTATATGCAAGCGTGTGCATAAGTGCTGAGTGTGCAGGAACGAACACCTTAGTTATACAAGGCGTCCCAAAAGTTACTGATGGGTTTCAAATTTTAATAGCTTCAACTTTATAAATAAATGCATGAAATACAGTATAAAAGACATAATGGAAATTAATATGCATAAGTCAAATTTTTCAAAACTACTACATCACATATGCAAAATGACATCGCTTAAATGGCAGTCATTTTCGACTTTGCACGCCCATGCTCTTTCCAAAACTTGCACTATAACACCCTCAAGAGTTTCAGATTTCACTTCTCTGATTTCTCTATTGATGTTCTCCTTCAGTTGCACCAGGGTCTCCGGTTTGTTAGTGTAAACCCTCTCTTTCGGATATCCCCACAAGAAAAAATCTGGGCTAGTCAAGTCTGGAGAACATGAAGGCCAGTTGACATTGCTGTAGCGGGAGATTATCCTCTTTCCAAAGCACTGCTGTAGCAACTGCATTGTGTCTCCTGCAGTATGAGCAGCTGCTCCATCTTGCTGGAACCATGTGTGAGGTCTACTTAGAACGGGCTTCACTTTCCCCAAGCTTGACTAGCCCGGATTTTTTCTGGTGGGAATACCTGATAGAGGGGGTTTACGTCAACAAACCGGAGATCCTGGTGCGACTGAAGGAGAACATCAATAGAAAAATCAGAGAATTAGGGTCTGAAGCTCTTGAGAGTGTGATGGTGCAGGCTTTGGAATTGGCACGGGCGTGCGAAGCCGAAAATGGCTGCCATTTAAGCGATGTCATTTTGCATATGTGATGTATGGTGTTGCATAATTTGACTTGTGCATATTAATTTTTATTATGTCCTTTATATTGTATCAACATTTCATGCCTTTATTTGTAAAGTTAAGGAAGTTATTAAAAATTGAAACCCATCAGTAACTTTTAGGACACCCTATAGTAGTGGAGCATTGACAGTGGAAAAAACAGCCCTTACACTCAGAGTGTACCCGACCAGCTGGCTAATGAAGACACGTGGAAACCACTTTTAGAGTTTAAGCTAGGCCCCTAGGTGGTGTGAGTTCTTGAATGTAATTCTTCTCTCTCCCAAACAAAGTCTGCACTGCGTTGTGTTGTTGAAATAATGTTTTCACTTTCCAGCAGTCTCCAGGTAATGTTATACTGAGCAGTGTATTCTTCCAATAGCCATATATGTCTCACCAGTGTTGTGACGTTACGTCATTTCAGGATTTCAAGAAGTGAACTGCGTTGGTTGAGCTTTGTCTTAGAGAGGGCTTCCCATATATTTTTATACCTGCATCGTTCTACTGGGATCTCTTGATACTACTTCCGCCTTATACACGACGGCTTCTGTGTTACATTGACCGTTTAGTGGACTTTAACGTTACTTCCAAATAAGTAGCCTGCTATTATGCTTGTTTATTCCATATTTACTAATTTTTTTCTTTATGCAAAGTGCGCAGCTAAAATATGCTTAGTGAAGATTTTCTTGTACTTGTATGTCTACTGAAAATGCTTATCTACTAATCTAAGGACGATTTTACCTACATTCTTAACATTGAATGAAAACCATATGACTTGCAAACCATATGACTTGCGGTGGCGTTTTCTCTTAGCGGGGTTTAGATCGTGCATAAAACGCCAGCAGACAGTGTTAGGGTTCGTCATAGTACGGTGAAAATATCTTCCAGCCATCCATAATTTTCTAAAACCTAATGAAGGGTATTCGCAGAAGGATCGCCAAGCTGCAACAAGTTCTAAACAGATGAAATCAAGTTGAGACGTTACTTATATCATACTTAGTTCAGGGTTTTAGAAAATCTTGATAAGATCAGATATGTTGTTAACTGTTATTATTTAATCCCGAGTTAGAACAGGGAGATTATTTAATCCCGGGTTAGAACAGGGGGATTGTTATTTCAAAGAGATCTAATAATGGAATAGAAGCTCACTCGTTGTTGTTGCTATCGTCGTCGTTGGTGTTTGACTCAAAATCTACTCTAATCAAGCACGCCTACGATAAAGGTGTTCCAGACATGATTATCGTCTTTTCCAACTATTTTAAGGCGGTAGGAAATAGATTTGGAGAAGATTTGGCTTGCATTTTCAGCAGTCCAGTGACCACATGGAGGCTCCCTTAATGAAATATTATCAAGAGGTTACTGTGTGATTGACTCTGTTGATTTATTTTTCTACAGTGGAGAGATTGTAAATGGAAACTATTTTGAAATCTATTCGAAAGTGATACTAAATGGCAGGATATTATTTCTTAGGATATCTATATCATTATAAGGTTTATTCTAGCAGGAAATTTTAACGGAGATATTCCCCAGAGAAACGATAGTCCATAGAAGATATGTTATAAAATAAATATATAAATGCATTGTACTGAGAATATTCATAGATTGAAAGCTGGTAACAGTTCTAGATGAAGACTGGTTAAGAATAATTTGACTAGACTGATATCTTAAGAGAAAGAAATTGTTGACAGTTTCTATTGGAATTGCGTGACTACAGATTGAAAAAGGATCAGTTTTCCGTATATTTATTCCAGTTGGATGCAGAGAGAAAGCCAGTTTTCTTGTGCTGAAATACTGAACTTGGCTACTGAGAGCATTGATAATAAAGATAATTTTAAAAACTTTCCTAAGAAGATTAACTTCTGGAATTGGACAATTGAGAATAATCGTCGATTAATCAAACACAAAATATATTTTATTTGTACCGCTTCACTTAAAAATGATTTGGATAGCTTGATAATTTATACCATCTTCGTCAGCTGAAGTAAACATTCTAGAAATAGGATATTATTGCAAAGAAATTCATTGTCATAATTTTTTCAAGACTGGCGGGACGACAGAATCATTACAGCGTCGGACAAATTGCCAAGCTGAATATTGTCTGAGGTCGATAAAATATTTATCACGTTCTGGGATTCGTTAAACTGATTTCACATCTTCTCAAAAATAAGTGGATTTGTTTATTATAATATATTCATAATAAATTAGAATTAATATTGATGTATTTTCTTAATTAAATTGCGTACAAGTTAATATTATTGTTACAGAATCTTAGAAGACAAAAACACTCGCAGGTCTTAACCTTTCTTTTAATAATATTAAGTTAAGACGAAGCATGGGAAACTGATGCCGAAAGATCATGTTTCTTTATTATTCTGTAATAGAAATTAATCTGAACTAGTACAAAACATGTTGAAAAATCATCAATTCTTATTTGCTTTCATTAATACACCGCCTCAACTTCTCCTTAAGCTATTACTAACTTGGACTTTAAATACAAATGTTGATAAATCCATGGTGCACGCACATCTTGCGTTCTCACGAATTGGTTTTATTGAAGCAAATAAATCTAAGATGCAAAGTAAAACATGCACGTTTGAAGCAGACTATATAATCAGTAAATCTTTTCTATTTCTTCACCTGTTAAATCCAGCCGAAAGCAGATGTAGTAGCCTGACCAACCTGAAACCTAGTTTTTATGCGTTTCTTAAAATTTGAAAGAATTGGTTTCTTTAATTTATAATCCTCATTGCAAAGTAAAACAGAAAAATATAAACATCAGTATATTGTCATGTTATTTAGACCTTATTAAGCAAACCTCTAATCAAACACGCTCCAGCCATGACCACCCGTTATTATATTTAGACCTAGAACATTTCGGACAACACTAACGAACGTGTTCTTTCTTAATGGAAATTTAGCTGTTATTTCTGCACATAGAGCGAATACATTCAGGTTTCTCAGTCCTCTAGTTTATTATAAATTGTTGTAACACTTGGCAAAACTGTAACAACGTCGGATATAAATGCGAGTTGTACTTAGTAACGGCCGTTCACGTCTTGAGTTCAAACCTCAGAGAGGTGAACTGTGCCATTCTTTCTAACCGTTGTTAGAAGTCAATGTTAATCCTAGTCAAGCAGTTACACCTAGCCCATACTAGTTATACCTATCCCATCTTTCTAAAGATAACAAGGATAATATATGTCCTCCTTCCTCTTTTAAAGACAGTAAAATGAGAAATGAACGAATTTTGACTGCTATCTCTAGCGTGTCGCTTAGACATGTGCAAGCCTTTTATTTTTCGCCTTGATATTGTTGCTGGTATTGTTTATCCCCTCTTCAGGTCAAGCAGATTTATTATCAAAGGTGTTTCAGCCATGACTAACCCGTCTTTTGCCTATATCAGAGAATCCAGAGCCACATTATTCCATAATCCCTTCTCTGAGAAGGGTGAGGATATAATTTGCCTGCTATTTTTAGCGTGTGAGACATTCATGTAGGGCCCCCACCACGTCTTCTCGTTAATAAGTTTTAGGAGAAGGTAATGTTCTCTATAATACCTTGTTCAGTGCCTGTACAAGCGAGAATCCAATCATTATCGCTATATATTTCATGAGATAGCGCAAGCTTCAATGGTTATATTTGAGTATGTATCTGCACTTCTATGTAAAATTTAAACAAAATGGTGTTTGTGTGTGTGTGTGTGTGTGTGTGTGTGTGTGTGTGTGTGTGTGTGTGTGTGTGTGTGTGTGTGTGTGTGTGTGTGTGTGTGTGTGTGTGTGTGTGTGTGTGTAAGACTGGCAATTACTCATGCATGCAAGTCTCTTCTCTCTACGTTACTGATGTTGCCCAAGAAAAAGGCTTCAGTGTAGTCTTTGGCATTGCTGTCAGAACGCATGAAGCATGGTTAGATACTGCAATGCTTCCTGTCCGACACTCTAATAGTCTTGCCATTCCGCTAAAGTTACTTTTTTGTTAACCCCCGAATGCTTAAAAGGCAAAGTTGAGCCTCTGTGGGATTTGAACCAATTCGCCACCCTGCGTCTCATTATGAATGCTAATTAGCTAGCAAATAGAAGAGTAATGATTTCGATAGGTGTAAGCATGTTTTAAGACTTATTTAACGCCTCGAAATAACCTGGTGCTAACAGTAGAAAGCCACAATGCTATCAACAGTACCAACAATAATAACGGCAGTGAGTATTTCAAAGAACAAATTAGAATAATAACAAAATATCATCGAAACGATATAAGAAGATCCAAAACAACGAGCAACATTTATAAAGTTGCTCGACCAGCTAGAAATAGCAGTCACATCTAACCAAAATTCTACCCGAGAGACTTATTTGTATAAATGACTGGTTGGATGATGTTGTTCTAAATATACAAAGTTCTGAAACAAATATTGTGTGGATACAAATGAAATCTCTGCGGTGATAAGTCTGATTGATGAGACCTCTCCTTTGCAACGGTCAAGAGAGTAACCTGAGCGTAGTAGAAATAGCTCTCAGTTTTCACTCAAAATCCGTCTTAAAAAGAACTTCTCCGTGGATAATGTCATAAAAGATATACTATATATCAATGAAAGGCGAGATAGGCACTACTAGAACGCCTTTAATGAAAAATATTATCGGAACTGACGTAGGTTAAGCAATAACATTGATACACAAATCGGTGTGATAACAAGGAAAACTCAGCAGCAAATATTCCGTGTATCGAGTCTTTGTCTAAATTTCCGGTCCGTTAAGTTTTCGTCTAGTTTCCCGTTTAGCTTTTTCTCCTTGTTGTGTTCTTTCTGTTCAACCCTTGATACATCCATGTAGCGAAACGCACACCTTGTTTGTTTACTTCAATCTATTGTGCGACACTTAACTCTCTCTACTCTTACTCTGTCTCTCTCACCCTCTGCCCTTACTTTATCTCTTTCTTCACACTTTCTCTTTCCGCCCTTGCTTGCCTCACTTGTACATTTCTCTTCTCTCTCTGTCTCCCTTTCTTTTTCGCTCTCTCCCCCGCTCTCTTTCCCTCTTGCTATATCTCTTTCCACATCTACTCTGACTCTACTTCTTTCTGCACTCTTACCCTTTCTTTCCACCCTTGTTTGCTTCACTTGTAGCTTTTTCTTATCTTACTTTCACTCTGTTTCTCTAATCCCCCTACTACTTCATTCTCTCTCTCTCTCTCTCTCTCTCTCTCTCTCTCTCTCTCTCTCTCTCTCTCTCTCTCTCTCTCTCTCTCTCTCTCTCTCTCCCATTCTTTCCTTCTCTCAATACTTCCTCTTCCCTACCACGTGACCGGTGTCCGGTGAAGGCGGTGTTGTTCTTTTTCGCCCTGCCTTTGACCAGACTGATCATGTTCGTCTGGGCTCCTGCTACGTCTAATAGAACTTATCCCGTTTCATCTTCGCGCAACCCCACTAAGTTCGTTCGATAGCTGCAAAGCTCTTTCTATTGCATTTGTGGTACATGTATAATGATATTTTTTTCTTCTGTTGCATATAGCCGTAAGGTTTCGTGCTGTTATATATGCATAATTCTTTGTCTGTTGTATTTATGTAATGTCTTGTTTGTTTCTGTCTAAGTATACATTCGCTAGCTTTTTCCCAACAGCTTAATAACAGCGCTGTCGCCTCCAAAATTGAGTGGGCTCAATGGTAATGACGCGAAACCACTATGATATTTTGGGTCATTGACTGACGAGGAGAACTCAGCTGCGAATATTCTGTTTATTGTGTCTTCGTCAACATTTCCCGTCCGTTAAGTTTTCGTCTAATTTCCCGTTTGCTCTGCTTTCGTCTTACTTTTACTCCTTGTGTTTTTCTGTTCAACCCTTGATATATATATATGGAGAGAGAGACAGACAGAGAGAGAGACACACAGACAGACACACAGAGACAGTTAGATAGATAGATATGTACTCATATATATTCTATAATATATATATATATATATATATATATATATATATA
>NC_068982.1:114533852-114534288 GCF_001194135.2 Octopus bimaculoides
GTGTGTGTGTGTGTGTGTGTGTGTGTGTGTGTGTGTGTGTGTGTGTGTGTGTGTGTGTGTGTGTGTGTGTGTGTGTGTGTGTGTGTGTGCACAGGGTTCAGTAGGTTCAGTATGTTATAAACGTGTATAAACAGTGTGAATTCAACGTATGTGTATAGATAGGTAAGTAGACGGATAGATACATACATACATAATTTTATATATACATATATACATGTATGTTTGTGCACATATACATATGCTTGTGTAAGTACGTGTGTGTATATATGTGTGTATACATATATTTATATACATGACGCCATATGTATGTGTATACGTATATATGTATATGTGTGTGTGTGGATGTGTGTATGTGTGTATCTATATGTATGTGTTTGTATTCGTATGCATATATGTATATACGTATATATATATATATATATATATATATATATAT
>NC_068982.1:114534557-114544422 GCF_001194135.2 Octopus bimaculoides
A
Source organism: Octopus bimaculoides (assembly GCF_001194135.2). Classification (NCBI taxonomy): domain Eukaryota; kingdom Metazoa; phylum Mollusca; class Cephalopoda; order Octopoda; family Octopodidae; genus Octopus; species Octopus bimaculoides. Next base: position 114,534,559 of record NC_068982.1, read on the forward strand.
TATATAGTTGACAACAAACAAGTGAATTAGTTTGACGTTTGGAAAAAATGAAATGAGCATCGTACAGACAATATCCTATTCTTGGTTAGTCTTCTTTCTTAGAAATTTGGCTATTTTTCTTTCCCATTAGAATATGGCTAACAAATGGAAAACTAAACTGAAACAGTAGACTCTAAGAAATCGAGTAATGGTAATGGTCTCTATCTTCGCAACGTGAAATAGTAATTCATTTCACTTTACGGATTAAATGAAACTCTAGACGTTCGCAAAATGGACTCGGTATTTGAACCAATGAACTGTACCAATATGTGCTATCTCCTTTAATCTAGGTAATAAAGTGAAGTATTGTTTTGAGTCAGAAATTATAGGGCCTGTTAATTGCTTTCTGTGGAGTATAAATAACCGAGATCACAATATTCTACCTGAACGGGACGTCAGCAGTCCCAAGGTTATTCATTTACAGGTGAGTGAACTGGAGCAACATGAAATGAAATGTTTTCTTCAAAAACACAACGCACCAATCGGTCCCAGGTCCGAAACTGCAACACCCTAACCACTACGTCACGGACCTTCACTCCACCTAAATAGGTCCATAACACGGCACTGTACATGATAAGAATCACTGCCGAAGCAGACAGTAATTGAAAAGTCTAATATCTTAGGTTGTAGTCATTATAGTATTTTGATATATTCATTGAGGAACAAGGAGAAACACATTTCTTTGTTTTAGATTAAATTGGTTTCAGGTTTCAAACCGTCCTATTACTGGTTCGCTGTATTTCAAATGGACAAGGTACTGTCTGTATAATATGGTTGGAATAATTATCACAAGGCATTTTCTTTCCAAACACTGGGTTATTGGTCTTCTTTCCAATATCTGCAGCTTTATATTTGTGCGTATGATAAGTAGATAGACAGATAGATAGAGAGAGAGCGAGTTAGATAGAGACCGAGATAGAGAGAGAGAGATAGAGAGAGAGAGATCTACTTGTACACACATATCTGTATATCTATATATAGATATACATACATACACACACTCTCAAACATATACATATCTATAATATTGACTTCAAATTTTTAGCATAAGGCCAGCAGTTTAGTGGGGTAAATCGATTACAACGACCCCAGCGTTCAACTGGAACTTATTTTATTAACCCCGAAGCGATAAAAGGCAAAATCAATCTCGGCGGAACTTGATCTCAGAATGTAAAGACGGACGAAATACTGCTAAGTATTTTATCAGGCGTGTCGCCTTACGCATATCTACAATACTGGTTTTAAATGTTGGCACGCAGTTTCTGAAAAAGAGTAAGTCATTTACATCGAATCCAGTGATCAACTAATATGTATTTTTATCGACCCCGAAATTATGAAAGACGAATTCGATCTTAGTGGAATTTGAACTCAGAACGTAAAGACGATTGAAACGCCGCCGAGCACTTATCCCGGCGTGCTAACGATTCTGACAGCTTACCACTTTATACATGTCAATAATATTGGTTTTTTTCACAAGGTCAGTATTATCGGAGTAAGGGCTAAGTCGATTACATCGACCCCTAAAGGGATAAAAGGCAAAGTAGACCTCGGCAGAATTTGAATTCAGAACGTGAATACGGTCTAAACGCTGCTAAGTGTTTTGCCCGATGTGCTAGCGATTCAGCCATCTCGCCGCCTAATTTTCATACAAAATATTACAAATATATTTAAACAAATTAACCTGACGTTAACCGAGCGTCATTTAATTTAATAATCATACTGTAAATAGATTATACTGAATGCTATCATAAAATAAGTAATGCAATAGTAACTATCGGGCAAGAAAAGCTGTTTGATGCATTATTTAATACTGAAATTAATCACTGAGATGATACCTACTTAAGTGTAATACTTAAGTTAGTGTCAAAATATTTAATGAAATGAGAACGATACAACTCTAAACAATACATCTTCTGTACTTGACAGCAAGAACAGTGAAGTCTATACCTTTGGAATATGCAGCTAAATACAGACAAGGATATTGTCTGTACGATGCTCATTTCATTAAATATATTAATACGATGTTAATACACAATACACAGGTTGGAAGGGGGTGGAATTAACATTTATTGAATATTGCTGTTTAGCCAGATATCAACTCTCATGAAGCAAACTATACTCAAAGTCATTCCTTTTTTCTTTCAGAACTCTGGATTTTGCATTGAACTTCCTTTTAAGGCCACAAGGTGTAATTTTAAGTAGTCATAGCTTCTACTTATAGCAGGTTAAGCGACCACATAGTTGCACACTCGTTTACTCGTTTTGTTTTTCATATTTTGTGTATTTTATAGAGTATAAAAAAACAATGAAATAACATTCGGTTATGTTTACAAATATTGGGCATTCCAATCTCATTTAGTATCTATGAACTAACTGATTGCTGGTTGATATGTCAAACGTGACCCAAGGATGGGCAGAATCAATTCAAATGATTGACTGTAGTAATCATGTACCGGAACTGTTGTCATATTTACCATCTTTACGAAGTGTTGTTTCCTTAAGCGTTTTCCTTTTTTCAATTTATAACTTGGTGTGTATTTTCCAATATATTCTCGTAGATTTATCTTTTCTTTTTATTATATTTGTTTTGAAAGAGAGATAAAAAAAAACTCTATCTTTCCGCCATTGATCTATATCAATGAATTCATTGAAATGTTAACAGAGACTCGAATAAGTTTTATCGATTTTTTGTATGGTTTTGTTGTTTTTGTTTTTATTCGTTTTTTTTATCAAACAGATAAAATGTGACTAGCAATAAAAACAGAATTAAACAAATATTATTGAATTGTTATGGACAAAGTGCAAATTGAAATTTTTGAACTATTAAACTGTATCATTCATCAACTGCACCGCCTGCCAAACTGAATAAGATTTATAACATCACAGTACATTGTTGTACAAAATGGAATTGTTTTATATTTAGTAGTCTATACGTGATAATTGGCACGTTTTCAGTTTTACCTTTATCTACACATTTTCGTAAACTCGTGAAAACTCTCTCTTGCAAAATCACCTATTTGTTTAACTTTTGCCATCATCATCGTCATCATAATCAGCATCATACTTTTCATCCTTTCTGGATTGAAAAAGTGCCAATCTAGTATTGGGATCTATGTAGTCAGCTAAACACTACCCTCAAAATTGCTGACCTTGCGCATAGATCTGAGACCATTATTATTATAATTATTATTATTGTTGTTGTTGTCATTGAGTGAGAGAGCAGTGCATGCCGTCAAAGTGACACTGGGGTGAAATATACGAAGCCCAGTATACCCATTATGACTACCCGTCTAATAAGGGTACACCAGGCACATGCATCACAACCATATGTGCGCGACATAATGATCTCATATCAAGATAAACAGCGCATGACCTTACAGGTGGGGCTCTGTTAGAATTTTCTTCGAGTAGCCCAGCCCGCTCCAAAAGCCCCTGAATAAGGGTCGTTTAAGGATGTTGAACAAAGGTGAATTATCCAGACCCCAAAGAAATCCTCTCAACACATTACTATGATGCTCTCCCCATTACTTCTCGTGATCAGAGATGCACATATCGTCAGCCAGTAAAGGAAATGCTCAACTGGTTACGGTCAAGCAACTGACAAGTAAATCTGTGGTATTGAGCAGAATATTTACTATAGCCCATCTTTTATTCCAAGACAAAACAATGTACATGATAACACTTCTAGTCAGTTAAGATTATTATTATTATTATTATTATTATTATTATTATTATTATTATTATTATTATTATTATTATTATTATTATTTAAGACGTCGCACAATATCCAATATCGTGATATCGTCGATTGAAGATATTGCGTCTACCGAGGGTTTGTACTGTCTGTCAAGTCACAGCAAAGACCTCAGACAGACAGTACTTTACACAATAGGCGTGCAGTTCCAAGTAATGCCGATTCTTGCAATACACCTTGATTGTAGGGTATTTCTAAAATTTCCAGATGTTTTTTTCAGGTTTGGTGGTATTGAACCCAGTGCTCCGATGACAATAGGGACAACCTTTGTTTAACTCTCGTAGCTGCCACATCTTAACGATCTCAATTCTCAGATCTCCATATTTATGAATCTTTTCTCCTTTCATGATATGTTGATCTCCTGGCACTGCTACGTCGATTATTAGGCACTTTTATTTGCTCCTCTTAAAGGTTATTATATCCGGCCCTCAGTGCTCTAACACCTTGTCTGTCTGGAAGTCAAAGTCCCAGAGGATCTTTGCCTTCCTCTTTTTGTCAATTACCTTTTCCGGTGTATGTTGGTACCAAGCAGCCGTTACCTTGTATCCATACTTCCAGCATAGTAGCCAATGAAGGTTTTGGGCTACTTTGTCGTGTCTGTGCTTGTACTCTTTCTTTGCAAGACTTTCACAAGCACTAACAATGTGTGTCACGCTTTCAATCCTCTTCCTACACATTCTGCCGAAGTTCGTTGCACTTCTGAGATATATATCCCTTTTCACTGAATTGGTATTCAATGTCTGATCTAGGCATCGATTATTATTATTATTATTATTATTATTATTATTATTATTATTATTATTATTAAGGCGGCAGAATCATTTGCACGCCGGGAAAAATGCTTAGCGGCATTTGATCCACCTTTACGTTCTGAGTACAAATTCTGCCAAGGTGGATTTTGCCTGCCATCATTCCGGGATCGATAAAATAAGTATCAGTAACTGACTTACCACACAAAGATAAAATAAGTACCAAGAACTGACTTACCTCCACCCCCAAACTTCTGGCCTTGTGCCAAAATTTGAAACCATTATTTTTATTAAGACGAGGAGCTGCCAGAGTGTTAGCACACTGGACAAAAAGCTTAGGTCGACTTTACCTTTCAATCTTTCCGCGGTTGATGAAATAAGTACCAGTTGAGCACTGGGGTTGATGCAGTCAACTCCCTGTGCCACAAAATTTCAGGCCTTTGCCAATAATAAAAAGGATTATTATCACTGTTGTTGTTTACAAGCGATGGAAGTTGATTTGCAGCTCATTAATTATCGAATTTTGCTGTATTGAACAAAATAGTTTTGGTTTTTGTTGTACCATTTTGTTATTAAGCCAACTCGCACCTCTTGAAGCTAGGTGGCTTGGTGAAATGTTCTCCCCTTCGTAGAGAAATTTTGAAAATTTAAAAGATAACGTACATATTTTCATATTTAAAAAATAAGTATCACTTGTCAAATCACGTGAAGTGATGGCTTTAGAAGAACCATTATGAAATAGTTTCCCACCACTACTTGCAATAGTTGACAGACAATGTATGGATAAAAATAGTAATAACAAAAACAACAACGACAGCAACAAAAAGAGACGTGAAAGTAACACTACCGCTATCACCACACCTCACACTGCTACAAATACAAGCCAGAACAACAACAACAACAACAACAACAACAGTAGCAAGCAAGACAAAGAGAACATTGAGAAAAGCATGATCTCTATGATCATGATCATCGCTACCAACACAAGCTTTAATACAATAAAAACAGTAAACACCGAAAATTGCAAAGAAAGTTGAAATGAGTTCACGAACGCATACAGAAAACTAGAGGCAGTTTATTTATCGGAAATCCAAAAGCACATCTCACCAAAAATGATAATGTATCTAAAGACACACAACAAATTCAAGAGTAACTCAAAGTAAAACAGTATTATAGAAATAAGTTGGACTCAAAACGAGGGAATTTGGGTGATTGATAGAGGCCCACATTGAAAACTACCTTAAATCAATCTGAGATATAAAAAGCTGTCATTCAAAGAAGACGTTTTGACATAGTTGAGGTGAGATTTCAAACCGAGGAATAGGTAAAGGAGAACTTACTAACAACCCTAAAGGGCGGTGAACTACCCCTGATTCCAAATTATTTCGATCGGAGACTTCCGAAAATAATTGTGGCCGAGGTACCATCAGAAATAGGTAACTTCTTCCTGATGGCAGTCGTATTGTACGGCATAGAAAATAAATAAATTACGGCGGCTCATTACTCCCAGAAAATAAATATTTTACCAGGCCACAGATTGGGAAAGGAAAATTGGTCGGGTATAGGGATAGAAACACACAAAGAAATCACAAAGGCCACCCCTGACTTTAACAACCTCCCAGATGGCTTACAACTTTTCATAACCATTGAGAATAGAAAGTCAAGAAGTCATGTATGTGGGGCTCCAATCATCTAAGAGCTTCCTGTCAACTGTAAAAGAAAGGAGTAGGAAAAATTTCTCTGTTACAGATACCTTCACCACAACATCAACACCAACAATAAAGGCAGCAACAAGGGCAGCACCAACATCAGCAATATGAAGAGCAGAAGTGCTAGAAACAGCAACAGCAGCACCAAATCGACGAACAACAGAAACGCACACACAACAGTAGCAAACACTAACAAATTATAGGTAACACTACCCCTACCTAAAGAGATTCTATCCACACCAATCAAACAGACTACAAACACAAGCACAGACATACTCAGTTGCGCAGGCACACCGCCTACCCTGCAACAAATTTCTTTGACAGTGAAATCTTGCCTTGTAAGGAAATCAATTTGGAAGACTCGCCAGAATGGAGAGTTGTTAAGGCGAAGAGAAAAAAGTAGATAATGAAAACGCCGCATTAGACAAAAACATGAACGTCTAAGATGCGGTAACATACCGACGATCCGACAAATCCGCAAACAATCACACATTCATACCCGCAAGACCAGCTGAAAACTACAAGTACCTCAAACATTAAAAACACTACCAAAATTATAAACACCACAAGAAACGAAAACACACCCCAGTCCACACCAACAACAAGAACAGCACACCCAAACACAACAAAAAGTCGTCATCAACTACATAACTAACATTGACTTACACAACCATAACTCATATCTACATCATAGCATTCCAATTCATATAAAACTTATTAAACAACGCAAAAACTTATAACAAACTAGAAACATTATATTCCAAAAGGACTGGAAGATTTCCGATGAATTTATTATTAAAAGACTATGAAAACTGCTTGTGAGAATGCCCACATTTTCCCGGAAGGACAGAACACCTGTCCTTCCACAGAAATGAGATAAGTGATCCTTCTGATTTTCCTCCCTCTTGTTGAACATGGCTATGCTTAGAATAGGTAGTGTGAATGCCTGTTCCTTTGGGTTACTTTGGAAGCAGAACCACCTTCTCAACAATCTCAGGTCACTTGATATAACTGTTGTGGTTTTCAGTGAGACCAAACTTTCCGAGGTACAAGCTTTGGTGCTCCTCTTCGATGGCGACGAGTTTTACGCGTCTCCAAGTCTTTACAGCCTTTTCTGGTACATTAATGCACCACTTTTCTGAAGTGTTGTATTCATATTTCTACAAAGTAACTAGTGTATGTTGTGACAAATCTTATCACGTCACATATTTTCTGAGCTAAAATTTGCAGTCTATGACAATATACTCAATATTTTCTACTTACAGATTACGTAAGTAGCACTTGGTTGCTGAAGCAATAGAATAAATACCCTTGCTCGCTTAACTAGTGTTGCTTAGTATTTGATTTTGAGCAGCCACAAACAAACTTTCAGTTTTTCTCTTTATATCTCCACTCCGGGGAGTCGTGATTTTTGTATATTTTTGGCGTCTATGTAGAAGTTTCCACATAAATGTATTTCTTCTAGTTCTTCCTACTTTTCACAAATTATTCGCTTTGGAGTGCTGTCTTCAAGTTTCACGCGAGTAAGTTCTAATTCTATTGCAGCATGTTTCAGTAATTCTTCAATCTTTACAATTGAAGTAGTTTACTGATCTTTGCTCTTCAGGCGCACAGTCAGAAATGTCAATAAGTTCTCTCCCTCCAATCTTGCTTTTTATGCATAAACGACTACAATTGCCTTTAGAATTTTCTCGAGTATATTTCTTCTTTTTCTCTGTCTCATGCCTCTATTTCATGTTTCACCCAATTCACTATTCCGTCACTACAATGCCCAACGGAACCGGCCATGCATTGATGACATTTATGAGATTCCTTGAATTACGCTTGGACTTCAATACAAGCTTTAATCTTTTCAAATTTATTGTTTCCACTTTTCCGTTCATTTCGTTATGCATAATATCATCGAGTTCCAGCTTCTAAAATCCGCTCTTTCGGTAAGTTTATTCGATCGTTGCTAACATAGTCAGACATGTTTCAAGTCAATCCTCAAAGCGAATTATTATAAAGTGTACAACTGCATGGAGTAGTGATTTTTCTTTTTATTTATTTTTTGGGGGACTTATTCGCACTCATAGCGATTTAATGAATTTGAAGGATCTTTCCATTGAGGGTTCACGTAAAGAACAAGTTTTGTTTCAGATAAAATATTTCGTTTCATTTATCTACACTTATATGTAAAATGGTGACGAATATAGTAAGCACGCCCCGCTAAAAGTAATTCATAATCAAAATTTTCACACGCTGAACAAAGATTAACAGTAAGACAAAGATGTTTTAAGAGAAAAAAAATAATTAGTTATATTTCCGTTGAAATCGCTGTGTTAAGAACAATGCAAGTGATATAATTTTTTAAATTGAACTAAGGCATGAATGTTACTGTAAACACCACAAGATATTTAACGAAGTTCAAACTTTTAATATTTCTTGATTTTATAAAATGTGAACAGGATACATGACGTGAGCTAAGATGACAGAAAATGAGATGTAAGGAACAGGACACAGAAGAGCAGAAAGTGAATCGCTAAAAGGAGTATTGAACAGTAATAGAGAAGAGAAAGTATGAATAAAAGAAATCGAAATGAAAGAATTCTTGAAATTAAGACGTATTTGTCCAATAACTGTGATATTTCTACGGGGTGGCTATTATTATTGAGTGATAGAACAGTGTGGAGGCGCAATGGCCCAGTGGTTAGGGCAGCGGACTCGCGGTCATAAGATCGCGGTTTCGATTCCCAGACCGGGCGTTGTGAGTGTTTATTGAGCGAAAACACCTCAAGCTCCACGAGGCTCCGGCAGGGGATGGTGGCGAACCCTGCTGTACTCTTTCACCACAACGTTTTCTCACTCTTACTTCTTGTTTCTGTTGTGCCTGTAATTCAAGGGTCAACCTTGTCACACTGTGTCACGCTGAATCTCCCCGAGAACTACGTTAAGGGTACACGTGTCTGTGGAGTGCTCAGCCACTTGCACGTTAATTTCACGAGCAGGTTGTTCCGTTGATCGGATCAATTGGAACCCTCGACGTCGTAAGCGACGGAGTGCCAACAACAACGATAGAACAGCGCATACCATCAAAATGATACTGGAGCATAAATATACGAAACTCAATTTACCCATCATGACTACTCGTCTGATAAGGATACACCAAACACATGCTTCACAACCATATATGCATGATATGGTGATCTCATATCAAGATAAACAGCGCATGACTTTGCAGTTAAAATTTTTTCAAGCTGATTAGCCCATCCCGATCAAAATGTCCATGAAAAATGGTTATGGATGATAACCGAAACGCCCATTTTTCCAGAGGTTGATAATTCAAAACCCCAAGGAATTCTCCTCAACCCATGGCTGTGATGCTCCCCCACTATTCCCGCTCGTGATGAAAGATGCATGTAATATCAGTCATTAGAGGACGTGCTCAACTAGTTAAGGTAGAGCAACTGACAAGAAAATCTATGGTACTAAGCAGAATATTTGTTGTAACCCATCTTTTACACCAAGACAAAAGACGTACATGATAATATTTTCAATCAGTTAAGATCCAAAGTCATGAGAGCTGGTGCCTCGTATTGCATCAGGGCATCGTTGTTATTTTACTGAGTGAGAG
>NC_068982.1:114544432-114547108 GCF_001194135.2 Octopus bimaculoides
ATTGCATCAGGGCATCGTTGTTATTTTACTGAGTGAGAGAGCAACGCATACTATCATGGTGACACTGGAGTACAAATATACGAATCCCAATATACCCATCACGACTACCCGTCTGTTAAGGGCACACCAGGAACTTGCATCACAACCATATGTCTGCGACATGTGGACCTTATATCAAGATAAATAACACATGACCTTGCAGGTTGGGCCCAGTTAGTATTTTCTTCGGATAGAGTAGCCCATCCCTCTCAAAACGTCCCTGAAAGAGAGTTAAGGATGATGAATGAAACACCTATGTTTCCCCTGCTGGTACTAGTGGTGCTGCCGCTGCTGCTGCTGATAATGTCCAAACCTCTGGCTCATATGCCCTTTGTGAGCCAAATGTTGATGTGTATCTTGGTGAGCAACTTCTAGTTAGTCGGGTGGCTATTTTCTGCATTTTATATTTTAACAAAGATTGCTTCTTTTATTGGTGCAGTTGATATAACAACCTTTACATAGAATGCAATATTTCAGAAAGCATTGCAGAGCAGCTGCTAATCGCGAGAAATGTTGTTGCTGACAAAGTCACCATAATTAAGTATCATTCCATCGCACTACCTTTGAGGCAGCTGACATTATTTTATTTATAATATACTTCCTATTTCGTGTTTTTCTGTTTTGCAACAAATCTTAAGAATTGTAATTCTTCATATTTAGTAATACTTATATATATATATGTGGGTGTGTGTGGTTGTGTGTGTATGCATGTATGTTTGTGAGTGTGTGGGCGTGTGTACACACACAGAAGCATACATATATGCATACGTATATGCATACACACATACATATATGTATACATACATACATGCATACATACATACACATACTTGATGGTAGTCTTGCGCTTAAACTACTGTTGTGTCCCTATGTTGATGAAAGCATACCACACTATCGCAAGAGTGAGACTACACCTCCTAGATATTTACAGGCACATTACTGAACGGCTCCGGCTCACGAACGACCAGAGAGTCGCAAACACTCCACTTTTTCTACATCCAGGTTATCCCTCAAGAGCAAGAAAACTAAGAAGCAGAAGTAGCTCAATGTTTCAGACTTAGACAATCAAAATCCCGCCATCTGTTCATTGTTCTAAGAAACCCAAGTCTTGGAATAAAAGGGCGCAAGAAGTACCTGCACATCAAACTAAGTAATGATAAACGCCTGTTCGATACAGAAGCCATTTTCTAATATTTGGACAATTAAAAAGGCAACAAGCAAAAATAGACGAGATGACTAACAGTACAAATGAGACTGTCCTTCTCCCATGCGAACGAATTTTTATTCAACCTGCCAGTTAACTGCGACAGCAGTGGTTCTTCAGTCACTGTTTTACTATATCAGTAGGGGCTGATTTTGTCTAAGCATGCAGTTGCCAGCGTATACTTGCTGATGACGAAGCCCAACTAGGCAGAAATACGTATTTAACAAAGCCACCACCGCTACTGGACGGTTTTTGTCTGCTACTCATATATTTCTGAATTTTTTGACACTATATGCTTATAAGAGATGCTAGCTCGATACAACTGCCACAATTTATCAGGCTTTCTACGATGTATCTATTTTAGGTATGATACACATATGTTTGTAACAAACATATGCAAGGTGACTAGATGTTGTATAGACAGCAGATGTGTTACCCCGCGCTAGGCACCAACTGACACACATATTCATGGCGGTCAAACTGCTAGAATCGTTAGGGCATCCAAGTGCATTACGATATTTGTTTCGGCTTACTACTCCTTGAGCGTTTTTCGTTATATATTTTTTTCCTTCGTCATATTATATATCCCTAGCACATAGTTATGTTTGTAGTTTCTGGTAGATATCTACTTCGATTAGCATACCAATGTCTATAGTTAGAATCATCAAAGAAAAACGTAAACGGGTCAAAAGCAACTCTGTCAACTGTTTAGCTACAGTGGGAAGTGTATTTCTGCCTATTCTATGTATAAGCCGAATGACAAAAAGAGACTAAACCTGCCGTCAAATACAAAATAGTATTTCAATTTGTCGTTGTTGTTATTTAGCTATATAGACTTTGAACAGAAAATAAGATCGAATCGAAAACAAATTCCAGGAATAATTAACTCTACAGAGATTTTTTTTTAAGTCTACAGAATTTATCGTTCAAACTACTGTTTCTCTTAATCAGTCAAACTGTTATTTCTCTTCTCATACAGTGTGACCTAAATACAGAATTACATTCGTAGCGCCCGACTTCCATAGCAAGTGTTAGAAACGAAATCTATGCAATTTGAAATAAACGGCTACATTATTTACAAACGCCACATCGGCTATCAATGATGGAGTGCAGAAATTTCTGAAGTATGCTTCCACCCATAATAAATGTAAATTAAGTAATGAAAGGAAATCCAACAACTGTCCGTTACATGCAAAACAAAATTTTAACTTTTAGTTGTGATTATGTGTGTATCTGTATGCCCGTGTGTTGATGCATACAACGCCCACGTAATGTTTGGTTACAATCAATGCGTAAACATACATATATACATCACACACACGCATATATACGTGTGCATATGCATGTATGTATGTATGTATGTATGTATGTATGTATGTATATATATATATATATACATATATATATATATATACATATATATATATATATAT
>NC_068982.1:114547188-114560887 GCF_001194135.2 Octopus bimaculoides
TATATATATAAAGAGATAGAGAGCACGCGATACACGCCAATATATACACTAAGATACAAAGTGGAGAAACGCATTCACACAATAAAAAATCTTCACACACGCACAGACATATATCTTAAGTTAAATTCGGGTAACGGGTAGAAATAGAGAAAGAGGGAGTGAGTAATACATGCATGCATACATACATACATAGACAAAGAACGTTTTATAATGAGTTGATGAGTACTAGAAGATAAACATAAACTAAGTCAATAGCATTGCTTTTTCCATTTTACTAACGACATATATATCGTTGCACTAATCTAAATACAATGCTGCATTTCTTTATGGGCCATTTTCAATTTCCTTCTTTTATCCTATTTCGTTTTGCTTCGTACTTAATTACAATTTTCACCGAATCTTCTCATTTTGCTGTTTCTATATTTAATGCACATTTTATTAAAAATGTATCATTCATACATACATGTTGTTTAGATATTTACCAATCATATCACATTGTCAGATACTTCACTATTAATTTCCGCAGATAGAATTATTTAAAAAATATCCCCGATGCTATTGTTTTCAAAGACTTATCCGCTAAATTCGTCAACTGATCTCAGCAGTTAACTCCAACCTACGACCACAATATTTAAAAGAAAAATTCATAATATTTCTGACTATTTGTCAACCCTATTGTCCATGTATATTTTTAACTACTTGAATACAACCCACAGAGGAAGCTTCCGCGTTCTTACTCAACGAGTTAGAAATGACAACCAAATCTCCCTGATATCACATCCTACTCTTTTGACAAAAAGAACCCTTGAATAGTGTATTCCTAGATATACTTAAAAAACAGGATGGTTTTTGTTGGAACACTGTTAATAATAGGATTGCTTTATCTCTGCTTACCTCTGGCTCAAAAGTAATAACCTGCAAGAAACAGCAGCCAAATCTCCCCCAAATCACACCCTGACCTTTTAAAAAGAGAAGACACATTGAATAATGCATTCTTGTATACGCTCAAAAAGATGAGATGATCCTGGTTGGAACGCCGTCGATCAGAGTTCTGCTCGATCGGGCTAAGCAAGAACAGTTTCCCCTAAACAAGAACAGGTTTCCTCTAAATCAACAGAAAAATTTAAGAAAATGTCTTGCAGTAGTGTTTAGTTATGTTTCTTTATGTCCTGAGTTCAGAATACTTCTGTGGGTAGACTTCTTCTCGAGATCGATAAAATACTGGATTATTATTTCCGATTATGCTTCTTGCACAAAATTTGTTAGCCTGTGCGTATATATCAAAATCGATATTATTATCCTTTGAATTACATCGTGTCAGTCGTACATTTTGTGTCAGTCGGGCTACACATTTACTCCTAGAGTATGAGACCTGGAGTCATGTTTAGGAGGGAACGTTTACATTTATATATCATCTATATACATCCCTATAAAAATAAATTAATAAAAATTATTGGTACTCTCCTACTGGCAACAGCGCACGCATTAATAAAAAAAAAAGATTAATAGAGGATTAAATTGAACCAGATGTATCATAGTATTTCATCTCAGACATACATGATGGCAAAGTCAGGTTTTGCATTCAGAGATAGATCATATTCTGTAATTACATTTACTGCCACTTCACTGCCTGTAGAAAAAAATTATAGCTGTCTAACTTTGACAAAATGCTACAACTTCTAGGAAAGATAGAAATAGTCAAAAACACAGTAAAGCAGTGTTTGGATTGTTAGAAATTTTTAATAATGATGTTATTGTTCAGTTATTTCCGTAGAAAAATGGTTTCAAATTTTGGCACAAGTGGGCAAGTTTTTAGGAGAACGTGTTAAGTTAATTACAGTGCTCAGTTTGTACTTATTTTATCAACCCCGAAAGGATAAAAAGCAAAGTCGACCTCTAACTCAGAACGAAAAAAAAACACGAAAGAAAAGCGGCTAAGCATTTTCTCTCCGGCGCACTAATGATTCTGCAAGCTTGCCGCATTTATTGCTGTGTGTAATAAAAACAAAACTAAATTTAATAGTCAATTTACTATGAGTCAGTATATAGGCAGTGTTCCTTTTAGTCATAAAATCGCAGTCGAATAGATGACAATGTCGACCCCTGGTAAGATTCGAAATCAGAGAAACAGAGAATGAGTTTAACAAGTGAAAGAAAGTATTGGTTTCTAACTTTGACACAGGATTACATATTTTTAAGGCACTCTTTCTTAACAAATTAAGTTATAGTCGATTCAGTCGATATTACCAATGTATCAATACGATAGATAGATAGACAGATAGATAGATAGATAGATGTTATCATTCTCTGTTTCGATACCGATGAGATTTCGGTTCAGAACATAGTTCTAAATACCACCAAGTATTTAAATAGATAGTCTGTAGTTTCTGATACATTAGAACTCAAGAGAATAATTTTTTTATATATAACACTATTGGTTCGGTTAGTGCTTTACATTAACAATAACGTTATTATAGGTAGCATCACTTCATCTGCCTCGTCTACGACATCCTCTTCTTCTTTATGCTGCACACCTAACACTGACCAATCCATCTGTTTCTATATATGACAAGGTCAACAGTTTATCTTTTTTCTTTTATCTTTTACTTGTTTCAGTCTTAGCTGTAGCCATGCTGGAGCATTTCTTCGAAGAATTTTTAGTCGAAGGAATCGACTCCAATACTTGTTTTTGTAAGTGTTACGAGGGCATAAACACACCAACATCGGTTGCCAAGAGGTGAAGGCGGACAAACACAAACACAACGAAACGCACACACACATATATCTACATATACGACGGGATTTTTCTGTTTCCGTCTACCAAATCCACTCACAAGGCTTTGGTTGCCCAAGGCTATAGTAGAAGACATTTGCCCAAGGTACGACGTAGTGGGACCGAACCCAGAAACCAGTTGGGAAGCACACTTCTTACCACACAGCCACGCCATTAAATCGGGTAATACTCCAAGCTTGATCCCCATTAACAGTTGAAATGCATGTCTTTTACAAAGCTCTCTCAATGCACTACGGCTCTGTAGCTCGGTTTTTTGTGACTCAAAATCAGTACAAGCAACTATTTACGTAAAGTAACTAAAACAAGGCGCCATCGCGTTGTTGCTTACTTTACGTACATTATTTTACCATATGTGGTTCTTTCGATTTGCAAGAAAAAGCAACTAAATCTGACTTCCAACCCCACCCTAGAGTCTTCAAAACAGGAAGGACACTCTTGATATCCAGAAAGGCCAGTGACTAAATTGCGATAGTAACAATGGTAACGAGTCAACGAGAAAATCTCTTTTCAGTTGTTCGACCCGCAAGAATAAGCAGTCAAATCTCCCTTAAATCATACCATCCGTCTTGAATAAAATGGATACAATGGACAACAGGCTCAAAAACACAGGAAGGTCACGATTGGGATGCTTTTACCATTAAATCTGCTCCATCAAATTTGGCCTGGTGCTAAGCATCGGCAACAAGCGATGAAGTGGTAGAGTCATTACAGCGTTGAGTAGAACGCCATGTGATATTTGTTCCGTATCTCTGCGCTCTGATTTCAAATCTCTCTGAAGTCAACATGGACTTTCTTCTCTTCGTGATCGATAAATGTTGCATCCTCTGTCTCCAATGTCGTGGTACCGCCACGATATTGTAACGGATGGTTTAGATACATTGTACCAGTATAGGAACAGTAAACAAGATAACGATGCAGCCGTAATAACAACGTAACGATCCAACAATCTCTTCACGAATCAACAACCAATATTCCAAATGAACTAACCAACCGACACCTTCTTACTTCACTGCGAGCTCCACTCGAACTATAACACACAAACTTCACTCCGACCGCTGCTATTTATAATCACTCGGACCACTGTATTTCTTGCAAGGGAGCGTCGTGACTCATCACAACAATAAAGTACCAGTCAAGTAATACAGCTATTTCTTTCTGTTCTTCTCCCCCTTTTGTTTTCCTTCGTCTTCTCTTCTTAGAATTAGTTATGGGGAAGGGAGTCTGAAAAATGCTTTTAAATTGCATTCCCACTAATCCTTTTGGCATTTCTCAATGGACTTGCTATGAAGAAATAACTTGTCACCCGAACAGCAACGAGAGACATCACCTCCGAACAATGCTTTGTTCGGGATAAATATAAGTGGTATATTGTTTCATGTTGTAGTTGTTGTTGTTGTTGTATTTGTTGTTCCCGTCATTTAGCAACCTTATGGTGAACCGCATTTCAGCAGTGAACGTCTTATCATTTTAGGGGCAGTCGTTTTATTTCTAAAATCGTAGAATGATATTTGAAAGAATATTGGCTGTTATTTCTAGCAGACTGATTAGCCATGTATCCCTCGCTTGGTTCACTATCTCATTGTCTGGTGGTTGCTTCTGACGATCAGCAGACAAAGACGAGTTAAACAATCGACGGATTAAGTCAGTAAACAGGTTGTTTTTTGTTTTGGTTGAATTATGCCATTTCATCCATCAATGAGAACTATAATCAAAGGTCTTCTTGATATAACCATATCATCTTATTTTTCAGGCATAGTACATTTAGGATTACATGATCCTATGTATACGACATTTCTTAAAGATTGTAGAGGACGATTTAAAAGGGATATAATTGCTACATCTAGCATTACGAGAGACCACCTAGAGGTTCCTTCTTGAATTTTTTCTTCAGTTTATGCCATGTAAAACCGGTTTAATCGCAGAAGGAAGAAGAGCAGTGTTCATGACTCCTTTCAGAATCTGTGAGACTACTGGGAGAAAATATGAAGTTGTCCTGAGACCAGAAACTTGCTCCTAATATTTGCAATAAAAACACCCAAAGGTGGTGTTAAACCGGGCGACAGGTGAGTCTACTTCTGACGGGCTTCAATACCGTCTCCGTCTACGAATGCCGCCAATCGACCCGAAGCTGAGATAGAATACACCCCAAAATCACACAGTCAGATGGAAATTGGAACCATGTCGTTGCGAAGTGACATGCCTCCAATTTTTATCTATACTACCATTTTCAAGATTCACATAAGCTTGATAATATCTTATTATCTGCCTTCTTTGAAGATGCTTGGCCATGTTTCAAATCGAATGAAATGAATGACAGTAGTGTGAAATGTGGAGAGCAAAAATGATCTCTAAGAAAAAAATTTAACTAATTACAGTTGCTTCATTTATTTTTTATTAATTGTTTCATCGGTTTTAAATGGATTTTCTTTTATTCCCTCAACATGACCATAACCTGTCTTGTTCCTTTTTAATTAAGCTCGTTTTCGGTTGTTCTTTTTTTTTAGTAATATTATAAATTTATTCCGTAAAAGTGATTTTCAAAAAATCAATGGAATGTGATCGATCTCAAAGTATGACCGAAACTTATTTTACGGCTCTAATTAATTCGGACGATCCACATTCTCCCACAAACTATGCCTTTATAGTTTCTCTGAAAACAGTTATTGCTAACGAATCATCTTCAAGCTTTGGGAATATTTTTATGCACGGGAAGACTACAAAATTTACAAACGGCATTGCTTCGGGTGTGACAAAATAGCCTCCAAAGATCCATTTTCCGTACCGCAGAATGACTAATATTACTACTACCGTTATCAATAATATTGGTGGACTGCTGTCGACGCCTCAACAAGGCACAGTAAACTAAATCCACATCTGCCCCGGATCTGTGTAAGAGGAACGCCACCTTATGATCACCTGTGTGCAGGATCAAAGATAAATACTTCCTGTAACATCCTCTAACTGTCCCCGTCAACCCTTTTCATATCGTCACTGGACCTATGAAGAAAGTGTAATGATGTTGGTGCCGGTTTCTTTACTGAAAAACCTGTTCGATGAATAATATTTTAGTGGGTATGATCTGTGCAGCCGGACCCTCTTCTCTCGTTCTACAAGCTTGTACTGGTCTAGTGTGACATGTGCAGTGAACCCAATAGTTATCAGAATGCAGGATTTGTATGGAATTACTTTTTCTTCGATGAGCGGCTAAAGAGTTAATAGGCCTTACCTTCCCTGGATCCGTTGGAGTGTCAGTAGGTGACCTTCTTCCTGACACAATTCAGTGAATCAGACTGTATGCACAATAAGGCGGCAAGGTGACAGAATCTTTAGCACGCCTGGCAAAATGCTTAACGGCATTCTGTCCGTCTTGAAGTTCTGAGTTCAAATTCCGCCGAGGTCAGCTTTGCCTTTCATCCTTACGGGGTCGATGAAATAAGTATCAGTTAAGTACTGGGATCGATGTAATCAACTAGTCCCACGCCTCATATTTCAGGCCTTGTGCCTATAGCAGAAAGGATTATTATTATTATTGTTATTGCACAATCGAGTGCAGCTGTGTCCCTTGTTGTGCTGTGTTGTCCTTTTTTTCGGGGTGGGGTGGTTGTATTGACTGTCTTGTACCTAATATGTTTACATAGCATAGTAGTGCTACTACGTATACCAGCAGAAAGACCGCCCGGAGGGCAGTTTTCTGTTATTCAAACCTAGAGAGAGAGAGAGTGTGTGTGTGTGTGTGTGTGTGTGTGTGTGTGTGTGTGTGTGTGTGTGTGTGTGTGTGTGTGTGTGTTTATATTAGAGAGACAGTGTGGGGGCGAGAGGTGGAGAGCATTGCAAAAAATGAATGAAATAAATATGAAATGAAAAATCGTATAAATAAAAGCTCGTTAAAAACTATCTTGTACCGAATATCTAAGTTTGTGAACTTGAAATTCAATAATAAAAGGAAGTTCAGAAAATAAATTTTCCTGAAAACTTCAATTTATAAAAAAAATTCACTTGCTTAGTAAATATTTCTTGCAATAATTTATCGTAATTGTAATATATCTGTAATTTAAACAAGCTTCAAGGTTTAGCGTGCAAGAAATAGCAGCGATCACATAGTTATTACTGTAAGGCTTATAGCATTCCAAACAGCCATACCAACAAAATCACTTAATTTTTTTATTTTTAATTATACCAGTATATTAAAAAAATTTTCATTTTATCAAAAATAAGCCTCAAAGTTATTCAGCTGTTTTGTCTAATAGCCTTCATTCATTCATTCATTCAGTAAATAATGTTTTTACATTACGTGTATAGAATAAACTATGAGTTTTCAAATAGCGAATTAAAACTTGAAATGGAAACATTAATGAATATATATTGAATTATCATTAATGAAAATAGAGGCGGGAGAGAGTGAGGGACTGTTGCAAAACAGGGAATTCGCCTGCAACGAATTAATATTATTTATTAAATCTACTCCGTAGTGAATGCAACGAATATTTAAATTTGTGAAAAATTTGTAGTTCAAATATTCAATAACCTTCAGAAATCGAAATTATAGGAAATTGATTGGAACATGAATTTATAAAAAAATTCCAGACGGTGAAGCCTTTAATAATTGCTTTCTTTTGGTAACTGTCACATACCTAATTAATAAGAAGCTTTCTCCAGTATAACATAGATATAATTGTGTGTATATCTAAATCGCGGTGTGTGGGGTTATAAACATATGTATTTTTGTTGTTATTGTTATTACTGTTGTTGCTGCTGTTATTCCTGCTGTTGTTAAACTTTAGGCCAACCGTGATTAAGCAGATTTACCAAAATCATTCGAATCACTTCTTTTTTTTTCGATCTGTCATACCCCGCATACCAAACATTACATTATCATACGTGCCTTCCTTTTTTTTTTAAAGACAACAGTGTGATATTTTTGTTTATGCTAATAGTGGTGGTGTGGGCGGCGACTGCGTTAGCGTCATTATTGTGTTGTTATCGTAATGATTGACGTCGACTCATCATCATCGGCAATACATTTTATCAATTTTCTCTTGACTTTGTCCTTTCATTCACTGTTGGCGCGAATTGTACGATATAGCCAAAATATAAAGAAAATCCTTTGTGAGAAATGTCAACTGCCTGAAATAATGGTGTAAAACTCATGTATCGGTGCTTAGAGTGGTTAAATTTTAAATAACATGTAACCCATTTGTTTTATCAAAATATTTTGCTATGCCTGTTGGTAAACATGTTACAACGTGTATATTCACTGCCTTTTCATTGGCTTTCAATCATAGCATTAACCGTTTATTAAATGCCTTATTCTTCAAACAAAACCATCTCAGTTCTTGTAATCTTTTATTTCATTTCTTTATTTAATTTCATAAACATACATGTTTATTTAGCTGTTCATTATATTATATAATTTTTTTTCCTACGTTCGTTGATTTATTTCTTGAATTGCGTATTTAGGGTATTTAGATTTTAAGTGAAAAATTTGCCGTACGACAACCTAATCACATTCCGTCCGCTTGAACTAATTTTTTCTTTAACTTTAGTCGGCGTATTAGTAGTGGAGCATAACAGATCAGATCGATCTGTGCAACCATCCAAGAAATACAGATGATTTCCTTCTAGCTACTTTGTGCTACACACACAACTCTGAATATCGTATTATTCTGAGAAGGAAAAGATGATTGTGAAAGAGAAAAAAAGGAGGAGGGAGTAACAGCAGAGGTTTTTAAAAGGCTACTCAGTCTATTCAAGTGTTGATGTGTTCAGAAACACATCTGCTTAGGCCTGATACGCAAAGCTATATCTTTATTTTCTCCTTAACGTAAAGTGTGTGCGTGTGTTTATGCATTTATATATGTGCATATATATAGATATATCTATATACAGATAGACATTACACACACACGCACACACGCACATATATATATAATTCTTTTACCAGTTGGACTGCAACTAAACTGGGGCACCATCTTTAAAGTTTTTAGCGGAACATATCGACATTTGTACTCCAAACTGAATTCATTGTTTTCTATTTCTCGCTCCGCTTTCTTATGGAACAGAAGCACAGTATAAACAATAGTGCCATTGTGAATGTAAACACAGACCCTCACACACGCGCGCACGCACACACACATACACACACACACATCTCCTTATTTCTCATCGTATATGTATGTGCATTTGTGCGTGTGTATGTATTTATTAATTTTAATCATATCAAACACTGATAGTCTACTCTGAGTTTCAAAATGGACCTATCTAGGTCGGCTTGAGGCAAAACTCAGAGCAAACTGTCGACTTTTGATATAAATAACTTTAATAAATGTATCTCTCCACTCCTAATTTCCCAAAATTTTTTGTGCGAACTCAGAAGGGAAACAAAAATCTAGCGGTGATTGTTAGCGACTCTAAATGACTAAGTTAAGCACGTTTCTTAAATGAATTATTATCGTGCTACAAGAAGGCATATTGATTTTCATTTCGAAAGTGAGGCAGCTATGAATTCATGTTTCTGCCTCAATAAGTGTCATCAGCCTAACATTGTCATTTATTGACTTCGAAACCAGATTAAGGCATTTCCATGTACGAAAAGTGAGTCAAAAACATTCATGCTTAATATGTGTGCGTGTATATATGTGATATACCCATATACACTTATATATACATACATGTGTGTATGTGTGTGTGCATGTATGTGCATGCATGTATGTGCATGCATGTATGTATGTATGTCATTATTCAGTTTTATTTCACGATTTCATGCTAATAGAGAAAGAGCCGGTTTCTAACCTAGAACCAAGGCTCCTTCATTGGAATTTCAACATCAACAGGGTATTTTTGCATGTATGTATGTATGTATGTATGTATGTACGTACGTACGTACGTACGTGTGTAAGTATGTAAGTATGTATGTATGTATGTATGTAAGTATGTATGTATGTATGTATGTATGTATGAATGAATGTAATATGGAAAGCCGCATGGCTTAGTGGTTAGGATGTTACGCTCATGTTCATAAGATTTCGATTCCCGGGCTGGGCGATGTGTTGTGTTCATAAGCAAAACATTCCACTTCACGTTACTCCAGTTCACTCAGCTGGTGAAAGATGAATAATGCTGGCGCGTCCCGTCCATCTCTATTTTATTTCTATTTCGGCTGACCATGCAGAACCACCCTCGTTTGTTTGTCATAGTCATAATATAAGATAGCAACTTCTAATGCACACTGTGAGTTATTGATTTGCGTGATAAAATGTAATCCTTATTCTGAATGATCAGTGCAATTTTAAATACTTCAAATGCATTATTAATTCGCTTGTTACTAAATATTCCTCCATTTAACTTACGCTTGAAACGAAGAAACTTTATTCTTACGTGGAGTACAACCTATAAACCTAAATAATGATAATACTGCTGGTCTACTACATGAACTGAAATCTAATTTTTAGATGTCAATAGCTTATTGTTTTGGCTTCATATGGTTGAAAGACAAAGTTGAAACTTATATGATTTGATCTCGGGATTTTTTGTCAGCGTGCATCAAATTGTAAGAAGTGCCACGGAAACCAAAATGAAACACTGTGAGAGGATAAAGAATGCCTATGTGATCGATTTAAGTAAATACCTCACAGAAGTAGTCGCCAAATTCCTCTCCAGTATTAACTCACCGTCTTAAAAAGGAAGGACAGTCCATTAACCCGTATATACCCATGGTTGCGTTTTCGCAACGCAAAACCTGCTCCTACTTGTTTGGATATGAACTCGCATATATGGGTTAAATAACATATTTGTAGACCTGTTATGCCTGAAAAATGGTGAGGTGATCAAAGCTAGAAGGCCTCTTGTTATACATCTGCTCAATAAAGGTGGCCTGAAATAATCGAAAAGTTCTAGCAAGTCAGTATGCAAAAGTGATTTCAACACATTTTTGTGACCTAGTCATGGAGAAATGGCAATAACTCTTCATTTATTGCACATCTTTCATGACTGAGAGGGGCAGTCAACGAATTAAGCTTACTTCATGGGTTGTTGTCGAGCAGGAGACCTTGTCGAATTCTTGTAACAAAATGGAACTCATATAAAGAACCTCCTGTTTGTCAGACAACCATTAATACTCATAAAATCTGGATAAAAATACACATTTTCATTTTCCCCAACTCATACTTTTGTGTCTGGTAAAATAAATGATAATACTTAGCCTGATCCGTCGAACCAGCGATGAATTATTTATGCAACTACTCGACCTGTTAGAAAAAGCAGCCAAATTCCTTCCAAACCATACTCTCAAAAGAAAGGGTATATGGTGGTGGCGATAGTAACGTTTTGATCCTAAGTTTCTTCCATTAGGATGGAATTGTGTCTAACAGCAGCACCACTACCATATTTATCGCCATATTCATCAATATCGCAAACTAACAAACTACGGCAACGATATGTCAATAATCACATCCTACTGTCTCAAAAACACTGGTTTCTATACGGTAAGAAAAACAATGATGGCCATAATTCTTATCATAGGTCTACTGGGTCTGAGTTGATTTAGGACTAAACTTACAATAATTGTAGCAACTTGCTATAAATAGTAGCCAAATCATGATAGTCTACTCGTTTCCAATTGACCTAAAGCGAAGCAACAACGTCATTGTGTGCAAGAGATTATTCAATAGAAATGCAGGATTATTTAATACATCTATAGATTCATGCTGTTTAAATAAATCTATTACGGTCATATTATTAAATCAATAAATACGAGGGTGGGCTGAATACTTCATAGGCTGGCTATGAAGGAGTGGTGCTAGAGCAGTGAAATCTTGCATGCATTAATTTCAACTCGTCTCATTAATATTTGCATTGTTTCCTTCCTGGTAAACTGACGCCGCAATGTGTGTGAACCGCAAGGGGGACAATGTTGAAAAATAAACCCCATTTAGTTACATTCCATGAGAGTATCTTGGTCAGTCTATGAACTTTTCAACCAACCCCCGTGTACAACCGTATATATTAAGCCTACAATGTATATGTCTGGGCAAGGGACCAGTAAATTTATACATATATTTACATTTCGTACATTTTTATAGTAAAAGTATTTACTACACCTCTATGCAGTCGCTGGTACATAGAGTAAAATAATGTGTCAATAAAATGCACATAATGCCTTAAGTCATTAACTATTGCTATCATGTGGTTGACTTGTTCATGAAATTATTGATATTTCTTGGAGTAGTCTCTATTAATATCACATTCTTAAAAAGTCATAAAACTGATAGTATTATATTATATAGTCTTCAGAGTTGAATTTGAAGCGTAAATATCGAAATAACAATGTCTTTTCGCATACATTTTATCGTCTTGTTAAATGATATTCTTCGTTTATTCAATATGAATTAAATGCCGTTTCTTTATACAAAACAGACACTTTTCTTTCTTTCGAATAGACATTTTGTCCCAAAAGTCCAAAAAATTTATATCGTTCTTTTTGTATAATTTTTTTTTATCTATTTTCTTTATATAATCCACCTAGTTCCTTATATCTGTCAGCATATTTTGACGTTTTATATATTTTTTCTCTCATTTTTATGCTTTGCATTGAAGCCATATAAAGGAATTCCTATGTGATTAGAAAAATTTCACAAATTCAATTATACAGCGGATGCGGTCACATTTTGCCATTGGCGTCACATTCCTGATGGGTTTTTACTGTGTGAAAAGACAAGATGGCTGCCAGTAGAATTCAATACTTTTATTTCTTCCCGATCTTCCACTTATTTATTTGTATTTATTTTTCCCTTTACGTTCCTTTTTGAATGTCTCTTTTTTATCAAACTCAAATTTTCTATCCAACTTCAATTTATCATGTCCTTGAGGATAAATTTAAAAGCATACTTTTTTTTGCTATCAACTGGTATCATTTCAATATATTTTATTAATCAAAGTTGCGAATAAATATATATGAATAGGTATATGCATGCTTCTGTCTCTCATAAAAGTAGAATAAATAATATAAGTACATCGATACACATATGTACAAACTTATTTGTAGATATATTTATACATAGATATAGTCCTATATTTAAATATATGTGTTTGTATATACTTTCGCACATATATGCGCAAGCCTGTTTCTATTCCACTAATACTTTCTATGAAATAGTTTTATGTATAGATCGATAAATAGATAGACAGATACATACATACATACATACATACATACATACATACATACATACATACATACATACGTACGTACATATATACGTGTGTGTGTGTATGCATGTGTGCGTTGGCAAATATATATATATATATATATATATATACGTGTGTGTGTGTGTGTGTGTGTGTGTAAGCGTTTGAGTGTGTGTGCACACGTAAATTTATGAGATAAATATGAATGATACCCTAAACTGTGGTTTCGTTTGGTCGGCTCATCGACCATTTCCTAACAGAAAAGTAGACTCGGGATGTAACCCATGACAACGACAGAGGAAAAGCCAATGCAGGAAGGGAAATTACGGAGGCCGACTTTCTGAGAAGAAAGCATTAGCCATAATCGTTAATGTGGAATATTGAGTTCGATTTCAGACAAAATGGGTTATGATAGGCAATAAGAGAAGATTGTTAAAGTGCAGGTGATACGGTGCAGACCAGAGACAGACATAGGGGAGAGAGCATTTCTTTGATTAAAATGTTGGAGCATGTTTGTGGGGGTCACCATACCAGTCACTGGAATGGCCTAAAGTGATAAAAGCAGACATAAATGTACATGCTCACCAATGAGTATACGTACATACAGATACCCACAATACATACAACCGACAAAATCGCATATTAACACATTATAGCTACATATGTACATGCACACACACACACACACACACACACACACACACACACACACACACACACACA
>NC_068982.1:114565937-114570937 GCF_001194135.2 Octopus bimaculoides
TCATTTTTTCTTTAGAGTTAGACAGTGAAATAGAATGGAAATACTTTTAAAAAAACCAATCTTGTTGTCTAACCCCAGTACAAGCTAGACATTCTAGAGTGTTCAATAACTGTTCCTGATAGAAATAATAATCAAAATGAAAACGGAATTCCACGGTTAAAGTCAAAAAACAAAATTTTCTGACCAAATTTTTGAAGCGCCTGAATGAGTCATCAATGAATAAAAATATCGATTCAAATTTAGGCACAAGGCCTGGAATTTGCATCGACCCCATTATTCAACTGGTACAGTAGTAGTAGTAGTAGTAGTAGTAGTAGTAGTAGTAGTAGTAGTAGTTGCAGCAGCAGCAGCAGCAGCAGTAGTAGTAGTAGTAGTAGTAGTAGTAGTAGTAATTTTTCTTTCAATTTTGTTTCCACTTCCTGCCGAGTGCCTTCTCGACACCTGGGGCAAAGAAACTCACTCTATACATTGATAAGTCATTAAATTAAACATTCAATTTTGTTCATTTACAAGATCAAATGAAATTATGTGAGAAAAAACTTCACATAGGTAGTAATCGTTCTCACAGCAGCAGTATTCTCCGTACGTGTGACGCACCACTTAAAACAATCTTTTGCACTTTTTGCGAGTATGGTAAGCCAGGAGTCATTCTCATATAATTTTCATTTCCCTTTTTGATCATTCCAAGTGCTCCTACAACCACTGGTATTGTAATCGCCACGAGATGCCACATTTTTCCGATTTCAATAAGCAAATATATACTTTCTGAGTTTGTCAAATACTTTTGCCGAAATATTACAATCACAAGGAATACTCATGTTAGGGCTAGGGTTATTAGTATTGGCAAAAATACTCATAACCCTAACCCTAACCCTAGACCTAACTCTAAAACCCGAACCCTATCCCTAAAACCCTAAAGCTAAAACCAGTACAAACGCACGAATGATGTCATAAATAACAGTACCGCCGATAGTTGTTGTTGACAAACAACGGCACTAATTTTATTCAAGGGAAAAGATCCCATTACACCGCACAACGTTTTGTTGACAATCCATAGCAGTAATTGTTTTCACCTCTACAGACGTCAGTGATTGGTTGAAATTACCGAAATACGACAATTTTTTTACATGAAATAACTTCGAATACAAAAATTTTTATCTGTTCTATAACACAAAATATACAAGTATACGAAGTTTGAAAGTGTTTCGGTAGAAAACACACTAAATAAAACATAAATAAAAAGTGGCGCCCGCCAAATCAGAAAGATCCCAGTAATGAACTCCCTTCTACATATTCATAGCGCGTGTGTACAGACATGATAATTCCAAAGTCTTGTAAAAAAAAAAACTATAAATTTTAGCAACTGAATATGAAGAAGAGTTGTGTTCCATATACTTGCTGCACAAAGAACTGCCATGGAAATTCCAAGACATATCATTAATAGGAGAAATTTCCGTTGTTGTGATGCATTCTTCCTATATCATTTACGTGAGAGAGAAAAAGGTTAAATGTGCTTCTTTCTTGGTGTTAATCATATTTTGAGGTTGAATGTGGAATGTTTCAACTTGATTCTTTTTTATATATAATGGGAGAACTATTTCCTTTAACCATTATGAAATTAATTCAATAACTTACTCTCGAAGAAATTAACTAGGCGATAGGGAAGATAATAGTTTCCAAAATCTCATAATCGTTATAAGATAACGGTTTTTCTAAACCACATAATTATTTCAAGATTTTGAAGAAAAGCAAAAATGAAAGTAAATTTTGATAAAAAAAAATCTATTTATTTGCTCGATTCTCAAAGGTAAAGTAATATTTGATCTAATCTTCAGCGGTAAGATATAAAAAAAAATGATTGAATCAAATCTTTATTCGTTCTTTTAGAGAACTAAAAAAAAAATGTTCTCTTCTAAATATTTCAGTAATTTAATGTCACTTTCTCTTTTGTCACCGATTGATATTCTAACACGAAAAATATCCAGAAATGTTCTTCCTGCTTGCTTCAAATACGAAGTCTCCGATAACCAATTTCTAAGCCACATGACATAAGTAGTGTAATTTGTTATAAACTGATAACAGGGTGTGTTTGATTTTCTGTCACAGCAACTACTTTATGGTTTTATTCTCTCGTTTCTCCGTTTATTTTTATAGTTTCTCATTGAAGATCGCTCCTCACCTGCACTATTGATGAAAATAAAACTGACATTTAGAGAACTTTACTTTTGAGAGATTCTGCTTAGGCCAACAAGTCGTAATACATAAAGAAAAGTATAAAATAAATCGACAATATCATGCATAGAAGAGAAAGATCGACACAAAAGTGTCGATCTTCCTATTTGAAATATTTTGCTGGACTTTCCAGTACCTAACAGATTCAATATCAACTCCAGAATCGATCAACAAATCAAATTACCTGAATTGATATGTATTTAGAAAAATAAAATGTTACTTGTATTTCTTACCGACTCACCAGTTGAGGTATGAGAAATCAATGCGTTTGTTGCAAAATATTGAGTTGAGATTCGCCAAATACTTGATTCGATTTCAATAACTGAACATGGATTCAAAGCTGTCTTCCTTCAACAAAACTTGTGAACTATAATTCAGAGACACCATTACGTTGTCAGATTTAATGGTGATAACATTGTGACCGGAGTTATCACCCGAAGAAAAAAATGAAAACGATATAAATCAGTGAATAATATCTTTTTACCACTATATAATTATTTCGAGCTAACTTTTTAATGTTCCCTGCCTTAAATATGTTACCACTAACTAATCACTACTTTTCATGCAGATGTCTTTGAATTATTTACTCTTTATTTTCCTACACCAACCAATGTACAATCTTGTACATTTATTTGATGCGTTTCTTTCGCCTCTACTTTGGTAAATACAATGAAGGTTATGCTTTGCTGATGAGGTCAAAAAGATATCGAAACACCTTCATAGTTGGGTCCTAAACTTGTCGGAAAAAAAGGAAAAGTAACATTATCAGTCATTAAATCATATAGTATTTTTCCTTGCAACATCATAATTTTTAGATGCATCTTTCAGTAGATACATTAGCATAAACTGGACTGTTATAAAATTATATAAACTAATTCATTAATTCATACCCACAGTATTTAGTCATCTTCAGCTCCCAAATTGTAGAATTTCGGGAAATATATATGTGCATAAATTGATAATTAACTCATACAATGAACACGTTTCATGAAAACTTAAACACAAATAATGTAGTTGAGTCACTATATAGACATCATGACATCAGTATCTGACAGGTACTTATTTGTCCATGAAAGACAAATAAAACCGGCTGCGGCATGTTTTGAACTCTGAACATAAACAAAGGAAAACTGCTCTACCAATTCTGCAAAAACAAACAAGCACCCTTACAGCAAGCTTGTATCTTATCAGTAATTCTACTGCTAGGGTATCTCTGGTAGTGAGACCCAGAGAAGTACTAATCTAAATCTGTCTACCTTGTACGATTTTTAAAATGCCTAGCACCTAGTTGGCAGGTTTATATTGTGGTTTATAGGTTTATCTAGATATAAAGTACACTTTAGCGACGTCAACTTCAAGCTAGGCCACGCTAACCTAATTCATTGCTCAATAGTATCATGCATAGAAGGATGACAACGAGGGAGTATCCAACGACGAATGATGCCAGAAAA
Organism: Octopus bimaculoides; assembly: GCF_001194135.2. NCBI lineage: Eukaryota > Metazoa > Mollusca > Cephalopoda > Octopoda > Octopodidae > Octopus > Octopus bimaculoides. The sequence goes on from NC_068982.1 coordinate 114,569,621, forward strand.
ACAATTAATAATGCGAGTGCTATCATAATGTAATGAACCACGAAATTTTAATGAAAATTACACTCAAAGCGAGGTGGAACAATCATTATCGTAATGAACTTGATCAAACTCACTCCTCGCTACATTTTAATTCATTAAAATTTCAGAATTGTATCGGATAAAATCTCATATTGTTCAACTGCCTTATTGAAAACTAGCTGTTTGTAATAGAGTGGACGCAGCTAAAGTTATCCCAGGGCCGTATGGGAGTGTTAAGCAAATATTGACAATTTTTTTTCAATATATTATTATCATCGCTATTATAAATGCTTTAATCTCTCATTATATTTACAAAAACTGTAAGAGTTGCGTATAAGAGTTCCAGATCAGCTGCAATTGAAGATACAGATGGTAAAAGCTGTTCTAACCGTAAATATCTTTTTTCACATTCGTAACGCATTTGTAAAACGAGATCCATATTATTGCCACTACACTTCTATATCTGCGCACTCCCTGTCCGCACCCCCCCCCCCAAAAAAAACAGCCCCAAAAACATATACGCTCGTTTCAATACGCAAATATATTCGTAACGCACACACACACCATTTTTTCTTCGTCGTCCTACCCTTCAAAGAACCGCATTTCATCCTGGCCCCTAACCTCATCATTCGATTTTTCCTTCAACCGCTCTCCTCCTACTCGTCTCTTCTATAATTTTCTTCCCAGGGAATTGTTTTTGTTTCAGTACACGATCTAAGATCAAGTCACTTGCTATGCATGTACATCTCCGTAAATTAAATAATATATTCTAATGACTAATATTGTCCTTTCTATAATTCTTTCTAGTTAACATTCTTCATGATTCCTGCGCTAAAATATGTTAATATGTAATTGTTATTACTATTTGCTCATAGATGTCTACTCATTTCAGAATTTGTATGCATGTCATTATTCAGTTTATTTCAGGATTTCTAACCTACATCCAAGGCTCCTTTATTGGAATTTCAACATCATCATCAACAGGGTATTTTTGTTTGTATGCATGTATGTATGTATGTATGTATGTATGTATGTATGTATGCAAATATTCATGTTATTATGTATGTATTCTCATGCATATACTTGAATATCTAGACATACTCATATATATTTAAATGATAAACTTCTGGAAAATTTTACAGATTTTTACAGTTCCAGTGATGGATTGGATCAGTAGTTTTCGAATTAGCTTTCTACTTTCTGGTTTTGAGAAGCCTAATTTCTCAAGATTGATATTTAGGCAGTGTGTTACATATCCCAGGGCCCTAATAATTACAGGTATAAACCTGAACTTGTATT
>NC_068982.1:114572103-114575094 GCF_001194135.2 Octopus bimaculoides
ATATATTTTTTATCATTTTATCTAGTTTCAGCTTATGAGCTGTGGCCATACTGGGGCACCGCCATTAATGTATATATATGTATATATATGTATGTATATATATATCATACTATATTTTATAGTAGATAGATAGATAGATAGATAGATAGATAGATAGATAGATAGATAGATAGATAGATAGAGTTGAAAATAAATTTTTCATATACATAAAGTTAATGTACATCAGTTGAATAAATGACTTACTAAAGGTATAATAACAATAATAATAATTATTATTATTATTTATTGTCTTGCAGAGCTTCTAATTCTGGAGAGGTACTACGGTGCCAGGTGTTCACTACCAGTGAACTAAAGTAACCCCTTATTTTTCGAGCACCTTCCGGAGTGTTCGAGCGGTTCCAAGCAATGCTGTTTTCTGCAAGTGTTCCACCCTTATTGCAGTCCCTATTTGTTCCATGTACTTCTCAAGATTTTTACTTACTGTTCCCAGGGCTTCAACAGTTACTGGTACTACTACCACCTTTTTCATCGACCACAACTGCTTTACCTCCCAAGCTAACCTGTGATATCTAACGACTTTTCTTTCTTCCTTTCCGCATACCTTGTTGTCAGCTGCGCATGCTATGTTTATGATCCAGCATTGTTTGCCTTCTTTCGCAATTAACACTATGTCTGGTTTCCTCTTCTCTATCTCATGGTCGCACTGAATCATTAAATCCCAAACGATCTTTGCATTATCATTTTTTGATGATGCCCTCGGGTTTATGTTCGTTCCATTTTTTTAGTCTGTCAAGTCCATACTTGTTGCAATGTGTGCACTGGACAATCCTTAGATTGTCATGACGTCTTTTATATTCTTTCTGGGCTAGTGGCGTACATTAACTGGTAATATTCAATACGGTTTCACCATTTTGTCCACAAATTCTGCACTTATCACTTTCTGATGTGTTATTTATTCTGTATTTGATCGCAGTCGTGGCAGATACTGGTGTCACGCAAATGGCACCCGTACCGGTGGCACGTACAAGTGCCCATTACACTCTCGGAGTGGTTAGCGTAGAATCTGAGTCTGGAGTCTGGTGCAGCCTTCCAGTTTGCCAGCCCTAGTCAAACCGGCCAACCCATGCCAGCATGAACGTTAAATGATTATGATGATGGTGAGGATGATTATTATTAATGATGTCACATATCTAATATATGTTTGTTGTGAAACGCTTTTAGGCTGCTCTATTTCAATATACGAAGTGCGTAGCTCAAGGACACAAGACCCTACCCTTCACTGAAATAGAACCAATGACATTATGTCTGTGAGATCAACGCCCTAACCACTGTGACACTTGCCCTAATCTTTATTTATATATATATATATATATATATATATATATATATATATATATATATATATATATATACGCACGCACGCACACACTGCAAGTTTCTGCATAGTTTCTATCGGTCATATACTGCTCACACAAGGTATGAAGCAAATTACTTCACTGCTCTCATTTGGTACTATAATAAGTTTTCCACTTTTCTATCTCTTTGTTTTCTCCTCTTCTCTCCCTCTTTCTTCCACCTTTTATTCCCCTTTCTTATGCCTTCCGCTCTTATACTGAACGCTCAACAAGCTTTGAAATAAAAGAACAAAAAGAGAATTCATACAAGAAGGTAAGTGTGAGAAACAAAGAGACAGAAACATAAGTGGAAACAAAAAAATTAATCCAGTCTATCAGAACAATTGAACAATTGATGTTAACAGATACAATACTGTCAGTAACCAAGTCGTAAATCTATGAGGAAAGATTTAATACCTTTTATTATTCCATAATGTGAATAAATATTAGTATAGCACTGTATATATTTTTAGAGCTACAATGATTCTATCACATTGTTGTAGAGAACGGAGGCAAGACACACTATGAACGTTTTAGTTCCTTTCTTAGAACAAAAGTAATTTCCAAACAAGTATGACTTGTAAATAATGTATATTAAAGCGACCGAGTATTTGACTAATGGTAATTTAATCGACATCAGGAGGGTGAAAGTTAAATTCGGTGCTTGTGAGATTTGAACTCAAAATGTAAAAAGGATTGTGATTTTCATTATAATTTTTGTCACACTGTACCGCCCCAACAAGAATATCGATTGTAATGATGGCAAAACCAGATATTTGTGAAAACGTTTCCATTAGGATTTTGTGGCTTAGTCAAAGGAGATGGGGTAGCACTTATGATATCCGAGATTGTTGGGGGAAATGCAAGAAGTTTTCACCAGACCAAGTGCAATCGTTTGTAACTATGTGTACCCTGCTAATAACACCCATGGGCTACATGGTAGTGTTGGACCGGATGATGGACTAGTATAACACTCCGAAATAGTAACTGGAGTTCTAATTAGATTCCACCCAGGTTTGTCAACCAACTTTTTTTCACTAGGCTTTGGTTGAAGTAAATCTATGGAAAAGATAATTACTCAAGATGACATGCTGTATAATTGAGTGCAAAACTGCGTAGTTGCAAAGCAAGGAGCACAGCCGTCCTTGTACCCAACGAAGTACATCACTGCTATTTTATTCTATTGTACTTAAAAGGATTACTTGCAGAGTTGATCTCGGTGAGATTTGGAATCAGAACATAATATCGCAAGGCATTTTGTCATCGCAATAGAAACTGCAGTCAGTACTGACGAATAACTTGTAAATATATAAGCAATTCCAGCGTATGCGCAAACTGAAAGATAAATTATTTAATTTTCATAAGAATATAGTCATAAATCACTATTTATGAATCTACACCTACGACTGGCTTGGAAAAACAGATGTCGAAGAAACGTAATACTAACATTGTAATGTTTAAAATATTATATATTAATTGCTTTCTTAATCTTTGTATGCGCACACTATATTACTATAGACATTTCGGCACATGCATCGATATACATATATACATACATACATAACCATATATATATATATATATATATATATATATA
>NC_068982.1:114576773-114579606 GCF_001194135.2 Octopus bimaculoides
GATGATGATGAAACGGCGGAGTATGGAAAACAAGAGGAATAAAAACAACAACAAAAAAACAACAGCAGGTACAATGGGAGGAGGAGGGAAGAGGATAAGGAGGAGGAATGGCGGAAGAAAAAGGCAGAGGAGTGGGCGGCCCGTAACGATACAATAATAATTTTGGAGAATGTCAAAATCCCGGATTTTCTGTTTCGAAGAACTATTAACGGAACAACGTAAGACGTAATAAATTAATAAAGTCAGCATTGTGAGAATTCTGACGATAATTGTAATGATAACCATCAAATACAGGTAGAATCTACTTCTTCGTATCATCTTTACGGAATTCTGAAGAGATAAGTCAACCCTTGCATTATGTATAAAAACTCTAAAATAAGAACGATAAAAATATGTCAGTGCGTGTTGTATAATTTTTTGTGGTTAGTGTATGTTATATTATCTGTGAGTTTATTTTAGCACGTTGTTTTGTTATTAGCATTCCTTCCCTCAGTAATTGTCTATTTTTATAAGAAATGTTGTATAAAATAGAAGTGTTATTTACTAATGTACTCCTATCTTGTTTTGTTTAATGTTGTGTGATGTAGTGCATTGCAATTGTTCTTTGTTGCTAGTAAATGGTGAGTCGGCGACAGAGTAATATAACAGTCGGAGACGTGAAGTTTGCAATTATGTTGTGTAAACTTAACGGCGATAACGCCCATACTGATCACACTGGCCCTGCCTATTGTAAAGTTGCATCAACACACATTGAGGTCATTTCATGTAGAAGATAAGACTGTGGAGGTTCAGAAACGTTGATAGTGGGTATAAGATCTTTACTAATCTAAACAAACTTCAATGTACTCTTAGATTTATTGAAGATATCCATAATAAAATATTTAATAGAAAATATATGACCAAAAGTTAATTAAAAATAAGGATATAATAAAAGAAAAATCATATTTTTGCTACTGTGTATGTACGTGTGAATGTGTGTGCATATGTGTTCATATACACTTAGACACACACGCTCGCACACATACACATGCACACACACACACACACACACACATATCTTTTATCATATACTTGTTTTAGTCATTAGACTGCGCTCGTGCTGGGGAAGTGTCTTGAAGAATTTTGGTCAAACAAATCGATCTCATTACTAATATTTTTAAGTCTGGAACTTATTCTCAGTTCTAGCTTTAGGTGTTTTCGCTCAATAAACACACACAACGCCCGGTCTGGGAATCGAAACCACGATCCTCCGACCGCGAGTCCGCTGCCGTAACCACTAGGCCATTGCGCCTACACACACACACACACATACACACACACACACACACACACACACACACACAGCTATATATATATATTTTCAGAATTTTTCTTTATGCTAGGCCACTGGTTTTTCTCAAGTTCCATATGTGAATTTGTCTGTGTTAACTACATCCCAAAGGTGTAGCCGTGTATCTTTGTTGGAAACTGGCTCTCTCCTCAGTGGAAGATTTATAATAATTAAAGAATAGAAGAGACATGCGTACATATATATAATTATTACGGGCTTCCACGTAGCTGCCGTCAGCCAAACTCACTCACAAAGAATCAGTCGGCTGGGAGCTACAGTTGAAGACACTTGTCCAAGGTGCCGCGCAGTAGGACTGAACCTGAAACTATATGGTTGTGAAGAGAACTTCTTACTCACGCACCCATGCACTTGCCTGTGTATTTAAATGTATGCCTATACGCATAATTCCATAGCCCTACGGTAACTATTTCGTCATAATATCGTTCGCTCCCGTAGTCAAATCATTTTACGTTTTTGTAAATTTTAATGATACGATATTGTTTGTATATGCAGGATAGAAATACAATATTTAATTGGCTCTTCATTAGAAAGTAGAGCATTCTGAAACGATAACCACTGATATGGTAGTGTCTGCGTCTAGAGCATTCACTGAAGAATTTCAATATATATTTAGTTTCATATCTACTACTAATAATTGTATATTCTCAAGTACATTGACACATATACTCACATACTCACTTTTTCTCACACACATAAATATATCTGTGTATATGTATATGTGTGTACTACTATGTACTACAGCGTATACCTATAGATTTTAGCCAAAATTATATAATAGACAGATGTTAACAAGCTTCACAAAGGATCACTTTCATTCCCATTTGAGATTTCGTCGACAATTTTCCTTTTAACTACCCAAAGAACATAAATAATAAACCCATTATTACTAAATAGGACAGAGCGATAATGCGCATTATAACGCATTCTTGTAATTAATAAGCTTGTAATATGTTAAAAGGGTTTTGTTGCAATATTGTTACAAACTACAACGCTATTACGTACATTGGCTTAGTTTGAGGGTACTGGTTTCTATTTCTATTAGATCGCGTGACTACATAAAGATTACTTCTTTATGTATAAAACAAAAAGCGAATGAATTATCAGTTTATGTTATATAAGCTCGTATCTCTTCGCGGATACTAAATCTTACGCATCTATTTCACCTCTCTTGCGAGAAGTATGTATTACACTGTTCCAGAACATTTTTGTCTACCCTTCATGTCTACCCGATAGAAAGAACGGAAATTGAAACAAGCGTATGACTTCCTGAAATATATTTGATCTACAAATGGTCACCAGTAATTACTTGTCAGTATATATATATTGATGTGGGTATATATACATATAAATACACACACACACACACACACACACACACACACACACACACACACACACACACGGTCTCACACTCACACACTCACACACATATATATACATACATATATGAGTAGATATATATGTACATACATATATATATGT
>NC_068982.1:114579616-114592848 GCF_001194135.2 Octopus bimaculoides
ATATATGAGTAGATATATATGTACATACATATATATATGTATGTATGTCTACATCTTATATATATATATATATATATATATATATATATATATATACACATACATAATACATACATACATGCATACATACATACTATTATACAAAAGTTTAAGATCACCTAAACTTATTTTGAAAAAATATCTACAAAATGGAAATAACTGAGAGATTCTGGGGAAATATTTTATTAATGTGTAGTTATATTTATTGAATGACATAATTAATTCAGCAACTAAACAAAACTGAAAAATCAGAAAAAAACTCTAATTCATCGAAATATCCGCCCTTGGCGTTGATCACTGTGGTGATCTAAGTATTCTTTCGATCAATGAAAGCAAATATTGGCTGGTAATATTTTGCCACTCCTCTTGTACGAGTGTCCAGAGGGTTTCTGCACTATTTGGTTGCCGCTCTTTGACTCTGTGATACAATTCATCTCACACAATTTTGATAGGATTGCAATCGGGGGATTGTGCTGGCTATTCCATTATAGTCAACTTTTTCCTCCATTTTCTTCTATAAATAGTTTTTGCATAGCTTAGAAGTATGTTTAGAATCGTTATCATGAATGAGCACGAAATTATCATCGATCAGCCTCGTCCCAGATGGAATATCATAACGTTCAAGCATAGAGGGATACCCGTTTTGGTTCAATATTCCAGTTACCCGATGAATATGCCCAAAACTATTGCCTTCAAAACACCTCCAAATCATCACACTTACCCCACTCAGGGGTCATCCATTCACCAATTCTTCGCCTCACTCTACGCTAGGATCCAAAGATTCGTGTCCATTGATCAACGGTCCAGGTTTGGTGTTTTCTGGCCCATATGAGTCGCTTGTGTTTATTGATATGTCAAAGCAGTGGTTTCCTGGCAGCGCCACGGCCATTTAGAGTCTTCTCCTCCCGGTTGTAGGAGACACGTTAGCTTCGCCGGCTTCGCGTACTTGTGCAGCGATTTCACTAGCTGTCAGGCGCCTGTTTCGAAGATTCGCGATTCTGATGAACTTAGCCTGTGATTCAGAAGTCGCTTTTAGACGACCTGACCGAGCTCTGTCTCTATTTTTTCCTCTTTCATTATACCTTACAATGGTGGAGCGGACGGCAGTGTAAGAAACTTTAACTTTTTTGACTATATCACGAAAACTATAGTCTTCACTACGCAATGTGATAATTTTTTGTCTCTTTTCAGGTGATAAATTACTGTTTTGGCCAATATTTAGGTTGATTTATAGGAATTTCACTGATTCTTATTTTTAATAATTGAACCTGAAAGAAACAATATCACATTTAATGCAGTCATTAAGCGATGTTATCTCAACTGACAGCATATGAGGAGTGTAAATAATCAAAATGTATTGCAATGTTGCCAAAACGTGGATGCTAAAATGACTTTGACGACATTCCTGAATAGACTTGCCATGAAGAAATATCATTATTTGCATATAAAATATGTATAAATAGTATTATTCAATATCGAATAGACCCCAAACTTTATGAAATATGTTATTCCATATTTTTATACCAAAATATTATCTAAATCGATGATATTTTGTAGGTGAACTTGAACTTTTGGATAGTAGCGTGTAAGTGTATGTATATATATACGTGTGTGTGTGTGTGTGTGTGAGAGAGAGAGTGCATGCGTGTGTGTATACTTATATGATCTTGTAAATTTATTTTTCATTAAAAATCCAATTTTCAACGTGTTTAATTTCTTGATATTTTTCACATATAAAAATATATAGAACAGCCTCTCTCTCCTTTAAGTGTCTGAGGCTCTCAAAATATTTTTGTCTTCAAATACTTTACAAAGCAAAAACGAGAATTTTATTCTTTGCACATCATTTGGAAATGTAAATGAGTCGAGTGTTTTCTGAAATTGTACATTATTATAACTGAGCGACTTAAAAATGTAATGAATAACTTATCACGACACAGCTAAGCAAGAGACACAAGTACTTCTGTTTCTTCTTATCCACATCGGAAGGATGAACAACAAAGTTAAACTGAACGAGATTTGAACTCAGAAAAAGAAATATAATTAAATACCGCAAGGTGTTTTGTCCAGTGCTTTACTGATTCTGCTGCCCATTTTGATTTCTTACGTCGGTATAATCTTAGAAATTGTAGAAGGATAATATTCAAGATCAATCCTGAAGACAGTGTTTAAAATTAAATCACAGAGGTAGTCGACTAAATACTGCAAGACACTGTACCTATCACTGAGTCGATTGTACCCTACAATAATCAAATAATTGTTTTAAATTTTGACACAAGGCCAGCAATTTGGGTGGAGGGGATAAGTCGATTATATCGACCCCAGTGTTCAATAGGTAATTATTTTATCGACCCTGAAAGGATAAATGGCAAAGTTGATCTCGGCGTAATTTGAACTTAGAATATAAAGACAGACGAAATGCCGGTAAGCACTTTGCCAGGTGTGCTAACGATTCTGCCAGTCCGCATCCTTGAACAATAATCAAATAATAGCAACAATTGTACAACTTAACTTTTTTAGATCCTCAAACTTTACTATATTAATTATAATCTATCACGAGTATGTGAAAATATTTAGTCTTACCATGTACATTACTTAAGATTAAAATATTGGTTTCAGTTTTTGACACGAGACCAGCAAACTCCTGGGGGGAAGTTAAGTCGATTACATTGTCCCGTAGAGTTGAACTGGTACCTATTTTATCGACCTTGTTATCGACCTTGAAAAGATGAAAGGCAAAGTCAACCTCGGCGGAATTTGAATTCAGGAAGTAAAAAGTGTACGAAATCCCGCAAAAAAAAAAAAGCATTTTGCCTGACGTACTAAAGCTTCAGCTACCTCGCCGCCTTAGTTAAGAGTCAGACATTAACCAATGAGTGTACAGTGCCGGGAACTATACTATTGAGAAACTGAGACTCAGTAGATTCTCTACATATTTGCTATACTTGTATCAAGTGTTCTCTGATTTTGGAAAATAGAGTCTGTAACGCACACACTGATGTGTTGTTTTGACATAAAGAAGAGGTTATTTAAACAGTAATAATGTTTCTATACTATTACGTGTGCGCATGTGTATACTTTTGTTTATCTGTGTCCTCGCATGTGTAGGCTTGTGAGAGTTTGGTAAACAAGGTTTGTTTTCGGTTAAAGCACGTTGTTTCTGAATGCATTTTGTTGATCGTGTTTACTTGACCCTCTACCTATGCAAATATTCAGAGCCAATATCCTACCTGAGTTCCTTGCCTCGTCTGTGTTAACTGATGACATTGGCCTGAAAATCTTCAAATTGTATATCTACCACATCACTCTTACTTCAAGTTGTATATCTACTCTTACTTCAAGTTGTATATCACTCTTACTTGTGTGGGTAGAGAGACTACAAAGCTCATTGACAGAACCACTCCTCATTAAATTGCTTTGAAATTAAAAAAATATAGCTTGTCATATATTGCGCTGTGAAATATATGATTAATCTTACAAGTTGGTTTATGTGTTGAATAATAGAGTTGCTGCACTCTCCAGTTTGAGTTTTCGATCAGATTTCACATTCTAGATGCAACCATAAGCATATAAATCTTAAGTGTCACACAAACATCTTTCTTTCATGTGATATACGAAATGGGTAGATTTAAAGGTTTGAATGTTTACGAGTAATATGTGTTTGCTGCTAATATATCAATATTATTATTAGTAGTAGTATTCTTGTTGTTGCTGCTGCTGTCGCTGTTGTTGTTCTTGTTCATGTGGTGGGAAGACGTGTTTTTTTTTTTCTCTCCAAGACATGACATTATTTTTGGCACTACTAAATGAAATTTTTTTTCAAGCACTTACAAAAGTATAGTTACAATTATTTAAAGAATGCCTGTCCCCGATATACGAGGTAAACAATAAAAAGAAGGATTGTTTTTATAGACTTTATATTTTATACTTACACGTACCGGACACAGTTCACACTTAAAATGACTATCAGACCCAAATAAGGTACAAGACAAAACGAGACGGAAAAGACAATAGAAAAACAAGTTACACAACCGAATGAACAAAATGAAAAATGAACATTTTAATGAAAAATTCATAGAAAAATATTTCAAACGGTCTAACAATAATAAAAACAAGACGACACTCGCACATAGTAAAACTTTATAAATCACTCATACAGTGGTTGTTTAGACTAGTTGTGCCTCAATGAAATACGAAATTTTTAGATTTAGCCCAGCTCCTAGAAAATAGGTAGTTTGAAAAACTAGCGAGAGATTTTTTTTTTTGTAAGATCTAATCTAAAAGAGAGCCATGCGTGTTTTAGAAAGGATGATGCTGGGTTACAATTATCATTATTATTATTGTTGTTGTTGTTGTTGTTGTTATCTTCTTTCAATTTTGTTTCCATTTCTTACCGAGTGTCCTCCTAACACCAAGGGCAAAGAAACTCATTTTATACATTGGTTCACCATTAAAATAAACACACCAGATTGTTAATTTATAAAGTCATGTGAAAGAAAAGAAAAGAAAAAAGGCAGAGGAAAGAAGGAAAAAGAATTAAAAAATTAAAAAGTAAAGAAAATAAGGGGGGGATTCTCAGCGACAATGCTCTTCTCAGTACGTGTGACGTACCAGTTCAGACAATCTTTTGCACTTCTTCAAATAATTTTCAGTTCCATTTTTGATTATTCCAAGTGTGCCTACAATCACTGGTATTGTAACCGTCTTGAGATGCCACATTTTTCGATTTCAATAAGCAGATCTTTATATTTTCTGAGCTTATCAAATTCTTTTGCCGAGTATACAATGTATAGTGATGAAGCGGTGGGCTGGGTGGTCGCATTGGCCGCGAGTAAAGGTGATGAATTGTGTTGCTGTTTGAGAGGGGAAATTGGAAGTCAGATAACCAAAAATTTCTGAGCGTACTTGATTAATGTATAGGTGGTGTTGTTGTTGTTGTTGTTGGTGGTGGTGGTGGTGGTGGTGGTGCAACAGTGATAATAGCTCTGAGGGTACAATCGTATGATTTCACTATTGCAGTTAGTGCTGTTGTTAATGTGGTGGTGGTCCTGGTGCTGCTGCTGCTTCTACTGCTGCTGGTGACTGTGGGGACGATGATGGTGGGATCGATCGTCGTTGTCATTATCGGCGTTGTCATGGTGATGATGATCACAGAGGAGATGGCAGAGGACTAGATACTAATATACTTTCAACAGTCTGTTGAGAATGCAGTTGCTACTGCTGCTGTTTCTACATCTGATGACGTTCATAAGGTGTAAGGGGACGTGATGAAGGAAGAGGAAAGAGAGCCATTTCAATGGCTATATATTGCAGAAGATATCAGTGATGCTGCTAACGTTGATGATGACGAGCCAATAATGAGGCAGTGATTGGTGATTGAGAGAGTAATGGGAAAAGGAGAGAGTGAGAAAGAGAAAGACTGCACGTTTGTTGTTTCTTCTTCTTCTTCTTCTTCTTCTTCTTCTTCTGATGATGATGATGATGATGATGATGATGATGATGATGATGATGATGATGATGATGATGATGATGATTATGATGATGATGATGATGATGATGATGACGACGACGACGGCGACGACGACGATGATGTTGATGATGATGATGATGGGGGTTGATATAACTCCTATCGCAAACTATATCCTTTCGAATCTGTTTTGTCCGTTTGTAAGAGATAATTAATAGGTCTGGCCATGTTCTAATGACTTCAGATTTCAAACGAAATACTTAGGTTTAAAATGTCAAGTATAGGGTTTGAAATGTTTTTTGTTTTTATTTTGTTGTTGTTTTTTTGTTTTGTTTTGTTTTTGTTTTTTTGTTTTACTCATATTCCATATTTATTAATCAGTAATTTTCTTTCCAGTCAATGATAAAAATGATATGAGAGGGGTTTTGAAAAGCGAGGAGAAAACGGGTAAAAGATATAGAGCGGCCTAGATAGGATTTAATAATGAATGCATCGGTTTCTGCTATGAATGAAAATTTCTAATGTGTCATTAGAGTCTTTATTACAATATCTGAATAGCAATCTACTCTACTCTGGCGGATATATTTAGTATTTATTGCGTTGCACTGAAAGCTGTTACCTCTGGGTCACGTATGGGAATTGATAGAAATTCCTTGTGAATACATCAAACAAAGGATGAAAGCCATATATCCATGTAGTCATCGATTGTAATTTCACATTGGTAACTATCGAAATAAAGAGTGAAGGATTAACAACGTGTTAAAGATATTTTTGCATGTAAACGATAAAATCTGCAGCTTTGTTAAATGAATATATTGATTAACATAAATGAAAGAAATGACATATAAGCTGAAGTAAATATCATATTGAAACTATTACTGAGTGTATTAAAAGATTTTGATTTTTTTTTTTTTAATTATTGCGGTGAAATTACAAAAATCCTTTTACTTATCTGGATTGTTTATTTGTTTTATATCTCAATTGATTAACAGTAGTGCATTGGTTACAAGCTTCTAACAGCTCAATCACTGATTCAGTTCTGACGGGAAGTGGGTCAAGAGAGTATGTAACATGATGCAGAACAAATACCACAAGGGACTTCGTTTGTAAAGTACCGTTTAATCGGCTTTTTTATGATATATACCGGCGAAAGATAAAGACACATATGCACACACAATCATACACACACACACACGCACGCACACATACTCACATACACATACTCTCTCTCGTTTTCTCTCACATACACACACACATATATACACATACACACATGTGGAACACAAACATACGCACGCACATACATACATGCATATGTGTACGATGGGCTTCCCTCAATTTTTATCATCTACTCTCAATGTATTTGTGATTCCGAAACTATGGTGGAAGACACTTGCCCAGGGTGCCATGCGGTGGATCGACTTGGGCCATGTTGTTGCGAAACCAGCTTCTTAACTATACAACCATCCCTACACCTATATAAATGTATTCTTTTATTCTTTTATTTGTTTCAGTCATTTGACTGCAGCCAAGGACGCACAGTACCAATCGCCTTCACTAGCTCTTCGACGTTGATTAATGAGCTAGTATTTAACCTGAATAACTTGGGGGTTTTATTAATACGTGAACATGAAACAAATCACTTGTCTGGGATGAATGCTTGGAAAAGAGTAAGCTCCGGCAAAGCAAGCGAGTGGCGTTAAACATAGCAGCGAGTTAAGCCATCGTCTTAAATACAAGACATCAAAACTTATTTACAACACTGATTGTTTCGTTCATTCCTCAATTTATCCGATCCACGTTAATTTCAGTTTGTACAGATAGCTCACCATGTGCCGTGAACTGAAATGTATCAATGATTAGTATGCACAATCTTACCTTTGTCTACTCCAGTTGCCACCAAAATCTTCTATCTTGTACGCAAAAATGGTAGTAAAACAGATGTAACATTGTGAAGGACTCTTTGCCCACTAAACGGTTAATATGACAGATACAAAGAAGACGGTGTGCTGGCAGAATCGTTAGCACAGTGGCATTTCATCCGTCTTCTCGTTCTGAGTTCAAATTCCGCTGAGGTCGACTTTGCCTTTCATCCTTTCGGGCTCGATAAAATAAGTACCCCCACCCACAAAAGTGTTGGCGTTGTGTCAAAATTTGAAATTAATATGAATGGTACAAAGATAAAAGCAATCATAAATATGTTAAGTGAATCAAACGTTTAATATTTGTCATGTATATCAGGGATGGAGTGGCATGTATTAAAATGTTCTGTATTTTATGCAGAAGCGAAAGTATGAAAAAAAACTAATCCTGGTAAGATTTGAACTCATAAAATGAACAACAAATGAAACACTAATGAATTCAATCATAATCAATGGAAATTTTTAATAATCTAGCTATTGATTCAGTAGCTTCATTATCGATTTGAGAAAATAAATACATAAAATGCAGCTTGTCATAAATTTTACTGAATTACAGAGTACACTAACCTCAGACTATTCCAAAACATTTCCTGAATTCCACATGATGATGAAAACAAATAGCAGTTCCTCACGGTTTCTAATTTATGAAGCTTCTCCTAAAAATAATGCATTTTTTAATGGGGTGGGATGGGTTGAAATAATAATAAATAAATGCGCCCTTTTAAAGCCTAACCAGGTTCATGAGCCCGGTTTCCCGGTTTCAATGGCGTATGTTCCCTAGCTAGACGGGACGCCAGTCCATCGCAGCGTTACTCATTTTTGCCAGCTGAGTGGACTGGAGTAACGTGAAGTGAAGTGTTTTGCTCAAGAACACAACGCGTCGCCTGGTCCAGGAATCGAAACAACAATCTTACGATCATGATGCTGATACCCTAACCACTAAGCCACGCGCCTCCACATGGATGGGTTGAAGGTTATCGGATGTTAATTTATCATATTTATGTAAATCCACAGATGTGTAAAGGAGACAACAATTTGATTGAAACAACGTCATTTTATGACTGGCACTGATTTATTAGAGCCCACCAGATGTAGATGCTACAAATACAGATTCAAGCACAGTTTCTGACACTTTCCTAGACCTTATTTAAATAAAGTATTAATACTTGTTATAATAATGACTTACCACTTTGACACGCGGTCAAATATTTGTAGTAGCAGGCAAGTAGGTTTACGGTTCATTAGCTATCTACTTATTAAATTAGCTGGAGGCGCAATGACCCAGTGGTTAGGGCAGCCGACTCGCGGTCATAGGATCGCGGTTTCGATTCCGAGACCTGGCGTTGTGAGTGTTTATTGAGCGAAAACACCTCAAGCTCCACGAGCCTAACCGACAGGAGATGGTGGGGAACCCTGCTGTACTCTTCCACCACAACTTTCTCTCACTCTTACTTCCTGTTTCTGTTGTGCCTGTAATTCAAAGGGTCAGCCTTGTCACATTGTGTCACGCTGAATATCCCCGAGAACTACGTTAAGGGTACACGTGTCAGTGGAGTGCTCAGCCACTTGCACGTTAATTTCACGAGCAAGCTGTTCCGTTGATCGGATAAACTGGAACCCTCGACGTCGTAAGTAACGGCGTGCCAACAACAATTAAATTAGCCACTGGGGAATGTAAGACGAAGGGTTTGAAATCTGAATGTAACAGGTAATATTAATTTAGTTAAACATTGTCATTGCTGTCCCTCCCCAGCTCAACTGACATAAATACTACAGTCTGCAGTTTGTTTTGTGGTTTGTTTCTCACAGCGTGGAAAAAGGATAGGCTTTCATAGAAAAGGGTTGTTGTCTATTGAAAGGACAGCGTTACACGGAGAGGCATTTCTCTTCAGAACTATAAAATACTTTATTCTACACAGCTATTAACACTTTGATAAAACTCCAGTGGGACCAACAATGAAATAGGGTTCGAAAATAAAGTTATACTGGAACTTATTGGCATGAATTCACTCGTCGACATGCTCCGATACTGACTCTCAAAGCTGGCTAGGTTCGTACCACTTCCACTCAAGCGCCCTTCCTCGCCGATCTTATGTCCAAAGTCCTGGCCCCGCACCAACATCTTCATACTACCCAGCCTTCCCAAAGCGTCGGTCCTAAGGGATTTGCTCCCTGCATATTTTCTTCTACCGTAGCCGTCTTGCAACAGTTTAAATGTAACGCTAACACTAATTTCTCGACGACCTTCGAAGGCCTGCCTGGTCCATGAGTACTTCCCCATTTCCTCATAGACCAGCCTGGCAGAAAGAAAAATTAATATCTAACTGGTACCAAGGCGGTGAGTTGATAGAATCGTTAGCACGCCGGAAAAAATGCTTAGCGGCATTTCGTCCACCTTTTTGTTCTGAATACAGATTCTGCCGAGGTCGACTTTGCCTTCCATCTTTTCTGGATCGATAAAATAATTACCAGTACAGCCCTGATCCTCGAAATCGCTGGCCTTGTGCCAAAATTCGAAACCAATATATTACTGTCATTTATTACCTCAATCCGAAGACTGATAATAAATTTTTACTGGTGGGAATTTCCGTACATTTAAAGAGGAAACTAAAAGCAATGAAATACATAGTCCAGTGCTCTACTGTTTCTGCCAACTCACTGTAAATACATTATCATGATTAAATGAATGAAATAACGTTATATATTTAAAACGGCCACAAATGAACTGTTGATAATGAAGCAACAGTAATTTATGTAGTAAAGAGCAATAAATTATCGGAGTGCATGCTTTACTAGAGTGTTTCGAATTGATTTGTTAGCTCAATCGTTTAAGGTCATATACCATCAAAATCTTTAAGGGTTTTTTTAATCCTTAAGTATTCAAGACAACGGTAGAATCTCCCTCTGGTCGACCGGTTTGCTAGAATAAGCAACTAAATTTCCCTCATTAGACACCCTACTGTCATATATAAACAGATCAGACTGGTTAATGTAGTTATACACTATGCCTGAAAGAATGCTGGCATGATCATTGCTGAAGAACCTTTGATTTTAGGTCAACATGATTGATCAGAACTGACCTGGTACTAAACAACAAAAATATTAGAGTTTGATAAAGTAAACGCCAATGTTACCAAGCATTGATTAGAAAATAATAATTCTTTCTAATTTTGGCGCAAGGCCAGCAAATTTCAGGCGGGGTGTAATCGGTTACATTGACACCAGTAAATCATTGGTATTCATTTTATCAACGCCGAAAGGTTAAAAAGTAAAGTCGACCTCGGTGGAATTTGAACTCAGGATGTAACGCCTCGGAAGAGATACTGCTCTAACAATTCTACCACCTTCAACACAATAATAGTAATACAGTAATCCCTCGCCATATCGTGGTTCACCTATCGCGGTTTATTATTTAAGTTTACGTCGATTCCTCCGCAGTGTATTCATAATGAAATAAATATATACAGATTATAAAAAAACATACAGTACAGTACTTTTTCTACTTCGCAGGTTTTCACCTATCGCGGGGTTTTTAGAACGTAACACCCGCGATAGTCGAGGGATTACTGTAATTCTTTCAAATTTAGGCACAAGGGTAGCATGTTTGAAGGTAGCGGGTAGATGATTATATCAACCCCAGTGCTCAACTGGTAATTATTTTACCAACCTCGAAATGATGAATGTCAAAGCTAACAGCTTTGACATTGGGACTACTTGTCCTCTTCACTTGCTCCGACAAAATTCGAAGGCTCTGAAAAGGAATATGGGTGCTGCTCTTCCTCCTTTGGCTAAAACATTTAAAGAAATATTAGAGAAAGATATTGACAAAGATAAAAAAGTTGTCTCAATGAAAATAGTAAGTCCTTGATGACGTCGACGACGGCAGCGGTGGTGGTGGCCAGAGAGTGCTAAAAAAACCTATCGGGAAATACGTATCAATTCATAATTGGAAATTCCACAAGTCTGAGAGTGTAACCGAAGAGACGGAAAAACGTTTGTGAGAAGTACGGTTGTAATGTTTTTGTTTTGTTTCTTTTGTTTCTTTTTTCTTGTTTTTTTTTTGTTTTTTGTTTTTTTCTAAATGGTAAAAACAATTGAATCAATGGTCAGCATCCGTATGAGTGGCTACACTGTATCACAGTAAATACTGAGTAGACAGTGAGTTAAACATTCTTTCAGCTGGTATCTCTCTCATTAAATATGAAGAGTTGATTTAATGTATGTATAGCAACAGGATACTGTCTTCTCCAAGATTGTCTGATATTCAAATTATCTGACATTAGTCAACCTTAGATAGCTTTATCTAGAAAATGAAGGTGGCGGAGACATTATGTGTCTTTATTGATAAGCTAATCGATAAGTTTCTATATAAGAAAATAATGAAGCCAGAGGAAGTTACGTCCAGACGACTCGCGGATTTTATGTCTTCATTTTTACTTAATTATTTTTTGTTTTTGTAGTTTACATATTCGAAGAAAGACTGAACGTCAATTTTAATCTTCTATACATCTTCGATTCATATTCATCTTATGTATTATAATTTCATTCACATTTAGGATGCTTTATTAGAATATAAATCCACTACATCTGTACTTAACTATATTTCATTTTTATCGATGCGCGCGGTAAGAAAAACTTTGCTCTTCGCAGAATTTGAACTCAGAGCATAAAGAACCGGTAATTAAATACTGCATGCAATTTCCCTGAAGCTCTAATGGTTTTGCCAATACACAAAAGTGATACTGATGAATCATTTACAATTAATTCTTCATATTATTATCATCATCATCTGTCGACTACAACTTGGAATTGCATCGGGTGCGATGTCCGACGTGACACATATCAAACATATATTAATAGCCTAAGTTCCGCAATAGCTGCAACACCACAGCATTTTTTTACCATGTTCACTGTTCATCATCCCATGGGTAGGGTCTCAGGCTATGATTTGGTTAAATAAGTACTTAAAAATGATAGAAATGCACAAAAATGCACGCAGATGGAATGATGTCACCAGGCGGTTGTTATCGATTGATGGCAGTAGAACAGGAAACTGAGAAATTATTTAAACCAATCTGTTGCTGTTTTGCAAAAATCTGTGATAATAATTACCTGTTGTCAAAGTAAAATAGCTTTGCCGGGGGTTGTGTGCTTTTAGAAAAGAACGGATATACTTGTTGCTGGTGTCTTTCTTCACTGTATGTGTGTGTGTGTGTGTGTGTGTGTGTGTGTGTGTGTGTGTGTGTGAGTGTATGTTGTAGAGTATGTGTGTGTATGTTATCAACTATAAAGAGACGAACCATCAAGAGATTATAAAGAGGAGAAACTACAATACTTGCTTCCGTTTGTTTTTATTACTATATTTTGAACAAAAAAGCTAGAGTTGTACAGTAGGTGTGTATTGTTTGTGCTATGTTTAGTTGTGCGCGTGCGTGTGTGTACATGTGTGTGTTATAAGAACTGGAAACTGGAATAAAAAATTACGAAGAGAAACTATAATCTTTTATTCCGTCAATCATCTTACATATGTAGGTACACACACACACACACATACATACATACATACATACATACATACATACATATATATATATATATATATGTGTGTGTGTGTGTGTGTGTGTGTGTGTGTGTGTGTGGTGTGGTGTGTGTGTGAGTAAAGGTTTGTCTGTGTGTGTCTGTGAATAATATGTGTACACATACAGGCATACATATATGTATTTGCATGTGAATATATACATATACACGCATAGACACACACACATACACACACACACATATACACACACACACATATATATTCA
>NC_068982.1:114593131-114595091 GCF_001194135.2 Octopus bimaculoides
TATATATATATATATATATATATATATATACACATACACATCAATATATATACATATGTAAATAGATATATACATATATCTATATACATACATATATATATAAATATGTATATATATACAATATATATACATCTATATATATACATACATCTATATATGTGTTAAAGTGTGTGTGTATATATATGTGTGTGTGTGTATATGTGTGTGTGTGTATGTGTGTGTGTCTATGCGTGTATATGTATATATTCACATGCAAATACATATATGTATGCCTGTATGTGTACACATATTATTCACAGACACACACAGACAAACCTTTACTCACACACACACCACACACCACACACACACACACACACACACACACACAGATGCAAAGTGTAGTATTTTGGGGAAAAAAAAGCGGTATGCAGACACTAACATTTTGATAGCTGAATTTCCTGTCTAATTTAAGAGAAAGTCATATTGCTTATTCGTTGAGACAGTCGTGAAGAAATATTTTCATTTATATTTTAAGATTTATAAATTAAATTGGAATTGATTAATGAATATATTTGCATATATTAAATTAAGGAATAATAGCGGAAAAATAGTGATCACCTGTGATTATATTATTCATTTCTATATACATGTGTTTTATATGTTTTTGTGTATATACATAGCTACACACACACACACACATACACGTATTTATGAATGTGCGTGTGTGTTTGTGTGCGTGTGTGTGTGTTTGTATGTGTGTGTGTGTGTGTGTGTGTGTGTGTGTGTGTGTGTGTGTGTGTGTGTGTGTGTGTGTGTGTGTGTGTGTGTGTGTGTGTGTGTGTGTGTGTGTAATAAAAAGTCGTCTTGGAAGCGGTGAGTGAAATGGACATTTTATATGTCTGTTTGTGTGTATGTGTGTATGTATGTATATATATATATCCATATATATATGTGTGTGTGTATTTATATATCCGTATATATATATATATATATATATGCATATGCAATAAATATTCTTTCAGTTACAGCAGCAATATATCGGTTGATCTAGATCAATGATATGTCATGTGATATCAATTGAGAGCAAAACAGCAAATGTTTATGATGGCCAGATAGTAAAAATATTTTTACCGTTTTCTTCTTCTTCTTCTTCTTCTTGTCTCATTCATATTATACATTCTTGGTTGAGATAGCGGATTCGTGTTTGTTTAAACTGACAATTTTAAATACAATCTATTCATCATGCCGAAAGCAATGTATATAGAAGAAATTTACCAAATTAACGTTTTCTTGAGAAGACTTTTCTGTTTTGATGAACATCTAAAAAAACGATTCTTTTACAAGCGAAGTGAAATATATTGGTTTCTTAAAACTGACGCAAGGCCACAAATTTTGATGAAGGGCGTAGTTGATTAAATCTCCGATGATACTCGATGGTCTTTTAATTTTATTGAGAATAAAAAGGCAAAGTCCACATTAGCAGCATTGAAGCTCTGAAACTCAGATCATACTGATAATACAACAACAACAACATCAATAATAATAATGATAATAATAATAATGATAATAATAATGATATGTTGAGCCTTAAATACTTAAAGGTGTTGATAAGAGAGTTTTACGTGATTATATCGATCTCAGTACTTACGCTATTATTCGTTTTATTAGCTAAGTAAGCGTAGAAAAAAAAAAGTATTATTAGACCCACCATTGTAACCATACCGTCACCCCCACTCACACACACATATGTATGTACAGGCGTGTGGAGGTGGGTGGATTAAATAGTAGAAAACCATCCGTTTTCCTTTTCTGTTATATCAGTGGTTAAGGCTGCAGATCGAAGTTGAGGCTTCACTCTCTTTTTAGAAACTACTTTTCATTCTTCCTAAGGCTATCTTCATAATATATATATGTGTGTGTGTGTGTGTGTGTGTGTGTGTGTGTGTGTGTGTGTGTGTGTGTGTGTGTGTGTGTGTGT
>NC_068982.1:114595303-114601968 GCF_001194135.2 Octopus bimaculoides
TTAACACTACATTGGTGGATAAATATTCTTTATTAACCAGGTTACCCTCGGTTTCATTATAAAAGAAGTATATCTAGTAACAGATATCAACCCTATTGCATGGGAGATTAGATGAAAACACCAATATGTGTGTTTGTCTTCTATTTTTCTTTTTTAATTATTATAAATCTTCCACTGAGGAGGGAGCTTGTTTCCTCTGAGGATGGAGCCCAAAGATACAAGCCTCCATCTTTGAGAAATGTCTTGCATATTTTTACTGTTCCACTCACAGATTGGACTTGTAATGTACCAATCAGCCAGTCAAATGTATGTATGTATGTATGTATGTATGTATGTATGTATGTATGTTTGCATGTATGTATTAGTAAATATTCGCTTAAAAATGTATGAGAATCATAATATACGGTAAAATACTCTGAAATATAAAGTAGTGTGGAAATCTTAATTCATTTAGATTAATGAAAAGACTAGCCATGTTTCTTTCGTTTTCAAATTCATCAGAGTGCAAAAGTAGATTATGGAACTTGGGGTTTGTATGTATGTATGCGTGGTGATCGGGTAAGTAAATAGTATTTATCTGTCGGTGAAATTGCTAAAGTTAAA
Source organism: Octopus bimaculoides (assembly GCF_001194135.2). Lineage (NCBI taxonomy): Eukaryota > Metazoa > Mollusca > Cephalopoda > Octopoda > Octopodidae > Octopus > Octopus bimaculoides. The sequence continues at coordinate 114,595,907 of NC_068982.1, forward strand.
TCCAAACTGATCGTTCTTTCTGATAGAGTTCTCTAGACTTTCAAAGGAGAATGCTCTTTTACATCAGAAATTCAAAGTACAAACTTAGATGGAGGAAAGGTGTATTTTTCGTAGATATCTTTTTTATCTTTTCTTTTACTTGGTTCAGTCATTTGCCTGCGGCCATGGTGGGGTACCGCTTTGAACAATTTGTTTACGCCGAATGATTCGACCCCAGTATTTAATTTTTTTGTTAAGCCTGGTACTTATTTTATCGGACACTTTTGCCGAACGACTAAGTAACAGGGACGTAAATACACTAACACTGACTGTCAAGCGGTAGTGGGGGACAATCACAGATACAAGCACACACACACACATACACACACATACGCACACACACGCACATACACGCACGCGCGCACGCACATATATATATATATATATATACTTCGGACTTCTTTCAGTTTCCGTCTACCAAATCCACTTACAAGACTTTGGTGGGCCGGCACTATAGTAGAAGACACATGCCCAAGGTGCCACGCAGTGAGCCCGAACCCAGAACTATGTGGTTGAGAAGTAAGCTTCTTACCACCCAACCTTCTAGTTTTGTTGTGGTTAAAGAGTTGAACAGATAAATAACTGTTTACAAAAAAATTATGGGAAAACCGAAATCTAGAGTAAAGTGCTAAAATATCATAGAGGGAAATCTTTGATTATTTGGGTACTTGCAAAACTAGATATGTTTTCTTCACTTAAATGTTCGCCCGAATGCAAACTAGTTTATGAAGTCAGAGATTATGTGCATATGATGATGTAGTGATTGGGTGGTTAAATGGAATTACCCTGGTTAAGTAGTTTGCGACTTGGGGCATATATTTGGCTGCTACATGTAGCAGGTCACGCGTCTGCGCGGAAGTCTTCCCTCACTGACTCGAAGTAATTTGGCGGGAATGGTCATAGTGGGAACATCATGTTGAAAGTCACCTAGTCATGATAATCTCGTTCTTTGTATGTCAGGAATTATATTGTTGGATATAATCTTTATGTAAGGACGTGATTTGTGAGAATTTTGTCTGCCGTTTTCAATAGATTATGTTATTGTACAAGACACTGATATATCTACAATAAAAATGCTTTGTGTAAAGAAGAATGTTTGCAATGGGTATATTTTACTATTTATGTAAATATATAGATGCCAGACAAATATAAAACATGTAAAAGAAAGTTGTACAATTATATAAAACACAAGTCTATTGTATTTTGAATTATTGCTTAATTTAGAATGTTTTTTCTTAACACATTATTGAACATATTTCATTTGCTATACGTAAGCAAAATATTCTCCTCCTAATGAAAGTAAATATACATATAATGCTAAACTTTTGAAATTATTCGCAAAGTGATGCAAATAAGATCTGACTGTTTCTCAATGCAAAGTAGACTGAGCACATAACCGTCAATGAGGTTTTGCACATCATGTAACAATGAGCTGGGGAAGGGGAAAAGCATGAGCATCGTCAAGGTCAGAGAGGTTCACACTCTGCCGACGTTGTGATCGCTTCTGCATGATGATGAGTTCTTTTAGTTAGATAGGGGTCAAGAGTATGTCTAAGGATGTAGTTCACTATAATTACAAAAAGAAAAGGAAATAGGATGTCTCCCTGGAAGATTGCTAATGTTGTTGGAAAATTTCTAGTTGAACCGACCATACTTTGCGCAAAGTTTGATGAGTTTTCATAAATGATGTTGATGGCTTTGATAATCTCATGTGATGTACCTTAGTTTAACAGGATATTTAAAATGATCCTTTTGTTAACGCTATCAAATGCCTTACAGAAATTCACAAACACATTCGATTATTTTTGTTTGGGGATCCTAACATTTGTTATTCTTTTAAAAGCAAGGCTCGACAGTATTATTTATTTACCTTTGTGGAAGCTATTTTCGTTTTGTTGAGAGATATGAACCATATGAAGGAAAATTCTATTAAGAAAATCAGAGCTGAACATTTTTTCTTTTCCCTCTTTTATTTTTTTAATTTTTTTGTCTAGAAATGTGAATGAAGGTCTCAGAAATGAGACAAGTGAAGTTTTCGAGAAGGTTGTTAGTTTCTAAATATCGTTACACAAACCTAACAGACGTCTATAAGAGTGGACTCTTCTAATTGATTGCTAGGATGTTATCTAGACCTGACATCTTGATGCTTCTTATTCTTTTTAGGCATTTTAAAGATCTTTTCCATGATAAATCTGCCAATCTGGATAGACAGGCTACGTGCTCCTTTGTCGTCGAGTTAGGTGTTGCCTAACTGTTTTACAATTTAGAATAAGAACTCAAAATGTTTGTCTTAGTGTTAATATGTTTTATAAAAACATTAAGTCCAATATAATGTATTTCGTATGACTCATTATTGGAATCGCTGTTTTAACTAAAGCATACACACACACTTATACACACATACCTATATGTATGTGTGTGTATATATATGCGTACATATATATGTATATGTGTATGTATGGATGTATTGTACGTATATATATGTGTGTTTGTATAAAAGTATGTCTGCATGCATGCGTATATACATGTATATGAAATGAAAAATTTCAGCTTCTACCAAAAGAAAAAGAAAGTATTTAACACTGAAAAACAGTGTCTCAACTTTACTGACTGAATTTCTTGTCTCCTGACTGCGATTGAAATTTGAGCAAATATTACAGGAAACGTTAATAAGAGTATTCAGAGGGGGAAAAAAGCAAAATCGAGAACACTTTATTGGATGCATGTGTAAAGATAAAATCAAATACAAAAAATATTTGATGGAAAGCATATGCAAAGATAAAATCAACTAGCTATAAAGCAAATGAATAGAATGGAAATAAATAAATGACGGTATAATTCGATCATATTAATTGCTGGTATTTTAGTTCATTCACAAAACGCCGTTTATGTTCAGATACTACAAAATACTACACTATTAAAGAAAGAAACTATATGATAAATTGAGAAAACTAGAAATAGAATATAAAATGAGAAAAGACGTTTACTTTCAAAAAGTTCTCAGAAGCGAACACAACGAAAACCTTAACGGAAACAAAAATGATTAAAAACAAAAACAAGGAATATGATGTCAGAGCTTTTCGTTGAAAATTTGCTATTGCTAATCTGTCTTTTGAAAATTACATAGTAAATATTTTGCTTTATGAAGACAACTACAATGGATTTCCACAATTCTAGCTATTCCTGTTCTGTTCGGTTGAGCAAAGACCACAAATCAACTTATTTGTGCAATTATCATGATTGTAAGCAGGCGCAAAAGCAAGAACAGTCCAAGAACTGTAATTAAATTATATAATGATATCAATACTTGACTGCAAATATAAAACTAATGGTAGAAATATATTACAAGACTCCAAAAACGAAGAGTACAGAAATTAAACAATGTTAAATCTAATTATGGTATCAATGTAAAATAAAATAGTCCGCTTAAATTCATTAAACATATCTTACATAATATATTGTTGCATGATATATAGAACGGCTTTTTTTTCCTTTTTATAAAGTTATAAACAGAAATAGTTTTGGAATAGGCGCTTAAACAGAACCTAAACAGCAAATGTTCTGTTATATTTAAATCTGCATCTTCTATCGCTTAAAGATTGTTAGCTACTTTACGTTTTACCTTTTACAATCGGTTATAATTTCCTTAATGCTTCGTCTGGTATTTCAGCTATGAGCTCAAATTTTTACCAGGATTGGTCTTGCAACTTTCTTTTCTGTGGAAAATACAGAAAATATTTATATTGATATCGATTTTTTTGCGTCCTGGCTGATAAAATGAATACCATTCAAAGTACTGGTGAGACCTACATGATAGATCATACTCTGGTCAAAACATGTGACCGTCCGTCAATGTTAGAAACTGATACTTGAGAAGTTCATATATCCATAAGAAATATTAAACGTTTAATTCACTACATGTATTCTTCTAGTTGTTTGGTTTTGTAAAGTCCTATATACTTTATTCTAAATATGCGTCTTAATATTCGTTGTGGTTGTCTCTGTAATTTTCATTGCGTAATTCAGAATATGATCTTAGTTTTCCCTTTCAGTTTATAGGGTATAATTCTTTATAGGGTATAATTCTTTATAGGGTATAAATTTAAGCTTGTATGAAAGCTGGGTATTACGTTGACTTTCTTTAACTGTAACATTAGGTAAACAACAACCACATTTTCTCACCGGTTTTCCATGCATCTACCGAAAGAAACAATTGCAGACATTATATTATGTAAAAATAAAAAGAAACTAAACAAAATAGTTGATAAAAACAGCTATTTATATAGAATGCACAAAAGAACTTGAATTTTTTTAACAGAAGCTATATTTAGAGCAACATATAATAACACAGACAGTGAATCCTTTTAAAATTTTATAGTATACACACCGCTGAGCTATTTCCAGGTCGATGAATGAAACCTGACGCCAGTAATCATAAAATTCAAGTCCGGTGATAACCAATAGAAAACACACATCAGCGTCCTGTTATTCTAGTATCTAATAAAACAGCTATAAAACAACAATAACTCCATTAGCTAAAGTCTTTCTATCCAGAATATAATATCAAGATCTTGAAAATGCTGATGGACTAAGATAATTTATTGCTCCAAACACAGCATAAACGACTAACAGTGCAATGCGATATGAAAATATACATAACCGTACTTTAATTTAGAATTCTTCATATAATCCACAATAGTTAAAAGTGATGTTATTGACCCTCGAGGTCAACTTTGATTGAGCAGACTTATGATCAAAGGTGTTCCGATCAAGACTATCCTGAATCTTTTTTCACAGTGTCCATCCTTATGATGATGTGGTGTGATTTAACAGAGATTTGGCTGTTATTTCTAGCAGGTGTTGCAATAGCTTAGAGACTAATTCGCTACTTAATTAAACGTGATGTGATAGTTGATATCTGGAAATATGTTCCCATTTCCGTGTCCTACTTTAGCAAGCGGATAATGGCTAATCATTGATTCGTTACAATTACGATGGCGAGAGTAACAAAGATTAGAGTTAAGGTTTATTGTTATTGCCAAGGACTAAAGTCAACATACATGTAAAAGATGAACATGATGACGATGATTGTTGTGGGTGGGTGATATTGATTATCAATAGGTAGAAGAGGGTGATTAAAGGGTAGTTCGATTAGTGGTCGCTGTAGATGGACACCTTACGTGATCAGTCAAACTAGCCGAGCGATCGATTATATGATCTCTTCTATGGTTTGTTAATGATATTACCGACAATGATGATGATCACAATGACGATGGCCATGATGATGGTGATACTGACGGCGATGGCGTTCATGATGGCGGTGACACCATTGGTTTTAATGTTTACACCTGTCTTGTTAATGTCATTGGCAGTATCGTTGTTGTTAACGTTGAGATTATTATTATTGTTGGTGGTAGTAGTATTGTTGTTGTTGTTGTTGTTGTTGTCATTGTTGTCGTTGTTCCTCATAACGCACGGCATTTTCACAGTCGTCCTACTTGGTAGTGTGTTGTTACTGAAGTTCTTACTGACAGCATCAAGAGCTACCACTTCTGTTGCTGCTGCTGTTGCGGCTGCTGCTGTTGCGACTTCTGCTGCGACTGCGACTGCTACTGTAACTGCTGCTGTTGCTGCTGCTGATGCTGATGCTTTTGTTGATGCTGCCGCTGCTATTACTGCTACAGTTTCTAATTGCTGCTGCTGTTGCTGCTTCCTATGATGATGATGTCTCTGCTGTTACAACTAGTGATGTCGCCGCATGTTGTTGTTTGTAGCAGATGCTGTTACAAGTATTTCTTTCCCTCCCCCTGTTGATACTGTTACTTTTGCTGCTACCTTTTCCACAATTGTTGCTGCTTCTCTGACTGTATACACTGTTTGCTACGCGTACAGCTGATGATGTTCATAACTGATGTCATCTCTCGCTATTTTCTCCGTAATATTGTTTTGTGTTGCTTTCATATGTCATTGTCATTTGGTATATTAAGGAGGAGAGAGGAGGAGGAGGAAGAAGTGGAATAAGG
>NC_068982.1:114602834-114604966 GCF_001194135.2 Octopus bimaculoides
GAGGAGGAGGAGAGGAGGAGGAGGAGAGGAGGACGAGGAGAGGACGAGGAGAGGACGAGGAGAGGACGAGGACGAGGAGAGGACGAGGACGAGGACGAAGAGAGGAGGACGAAGAGAGGAGGACGAGGAGGACGAGGAGGACGAGGAGGACGAGGACGATGATGAGGATGATGAGAAAGAAGACAACGACGACGACGACGACAACGATGACGATGGCGAGGACGAGGACAACGAGACAGGCCCTTAATCTTGGTAGCTTTCTAATGGAGAAACATTAATGCGGTTGATTTTCAACTAGGATAACTTTGTCAACGCGTGCAGGGAAACTGAAGGATTTCTCAGGGAAATTGTTCAGTGAATTCTGTTCAGAGTGATAATGTTACAGTTAGGTAGAAAGGGAATCGAGTGGATTGTCACCACCGGGGGAGATAGCAGTTAAGCCATTCAGAGTGGCAGCGACCTCGTAACAGCATAAAAAGAGAAGGAACTAGTGGCTGTCGTGTGCTGGCGACTAAATTATTTCCACTCAGTTAAATAACCTTATTCTGGAGTGGGATGTGAACTAAGATGTTTCAGTGTTTGCAGAAGTTTGTCCCCAAATATGCGTGAATAACTCCAATATAGCTCTGTAGCAATAAAAACATATATTATACATATATATATATGCATGCATGCATACACGTGTGTGTGTGTGTGTGTGTGTGTGTAGTAAAAACTGCTCTTGTGTAATAAGTATTATTAACTACATATACTACTGTATATGGTTTGTGTATTTTCCGGTGTATTTTCCGTGTTGCTGGTGTTAAAACACCTTAGTCATGGGCAAGCGAGATAATCCCACTTGAGAGTGATGGGCATCGATATTTCGCCCATTTTTGTGGCTTATCAGCATCATGCACCATCTTGGGTTGAAGGCGAATCACCAAGCCAGTTCACGACTTATATGCTCATGGCTTGTAAAATCAAGAGCTGGTATGCCTGGAAATTGCATACCTAAGAGAAAATTTACATATGAAGTAGAAGCAGCTCTAATATAATAAATATTATTAAATACATATATTAATGTATATGCTTTGTGTATTTTCTGGTGACTGCAATGGCGTAGCAGAACATATAAACTCACATGTCACATGTTGCTGGTGTTAAAACTCCTTAGTCATGGACAGGCGAGATAACTCACCCTCAATCCCATTTGGGAGAGATGGACATCGATGTTTCGCAATGTTTGTGGCTTGTCAGCACCATGCACTCTCTTGTCCTGTCCATGACTGAGGTGTTTTAACACTGGTGTATGAGGGTTTATATACTCCGCTACGCCATTGCAGCCATCGGAAAATACACCACCTTTAGTCGACCCCATGACTTATTCTTTGTACGCCTCGTACTTATTCTACCGAACCGCTAGATAACGAGTACGTCAACACACCAACATCGGTTGTCAAGTGATGGTGTGGGGACAAACACAGACACACAAATACACATATATATGTACGATGAGCGTCTTTCAGTTTCTATCTACCAAATCCACTCACAAGGCTTTGGTCGGACCGAGGCTATAGTAGAAAACATTTGCCCAAGATGCCACGCAGTGGAACTGAACCCAGAACCATGTGGTTGGGAAGCACGCTTCTTACCACACAGCCACACCTGTACATATACATATATAGTGTGTGTGTATGTGTTTGTGTCTTGTGTGTGTCCCGTCACCACCGCTTGACAACTGGTAATGTTGTGCTTATGTCTCCGTAACATAGCGGTTCGACAAAAGAAACTGATAGAATAAGTATTAGGCTTCAAAAGGTCCTGGGGTCGATTTGTTCGACTAAAACTTTTCATGGCGTTGCTCCAGCATGGCCGTAGTCAAATGGCTGAAACGAAAGATAAAAGATATATATGCATGTATGTACGTATATACGTATGTATAAGCAGAAAAATGCGAAACAAGATGGGAAAAATAGTACTCGAATACCAGAGGTAGAAAATGCTTTGTTATTAAAGGTGCAAAAACATCACAAATTCTTATTTCATTCTTGATCACAACTGCACGACGAACTGTAAGTCAAACTCTGAGTAACAGTTTTTTTTTTTTTGATAATTTTGTGATGTTTTTGCAGTTTTAATAATAAATAACA
>NC_068982.1:114605141-114605612 GCF_001194135.2 Octopus bimaculoides
TATATATATATATATATTAAGTATATGATTTCACTTATTAAACAGAGTTCAACAAATTCATTCATATTTTACGTAAATGGAGATTAAATGTTAATATGGATGATGTATTTTTATTCATGTAGCTATACGATCGTTTCATACAGAAAGACAGTAAATTCGTTTTAAGAATCTGAGTTGTCAAAAAGTACTGGTCAGTAACTAAAAAATAAGAAAAAAAGCTAAAAAAGAAGTTATAATTACTTAGGAATGGCGTTATTACTCATTTTTGTAATGTTTTATTGTTCTTGGAGTCGTGTCTATTTAAACCAGACTAAAAGATAACACTTGGGTGCTGATATATATAATACTAATAAGGGTAACATTCTCCTATAGATTTGTATAAAGGAGCTGATTTAAAACTCCCATATATGAAGTAAAAAACCAAATAAGAAAGTACAGAATTATGGAATATTGGAGACTAATATATATATA
>NC_068982.1:114607535-114609455 GCF_001194135.2 Octopus bimaculoides
GCAAAGATGTCTGTCTGAGGCCCTTGTTGTGACTTGACAAACAGTACAAACCCCCGGTAGACACAATATCTTCAATCAACAACCTCACGATATTTTATACTGTGCGACGTCTATAAGAATAATAATAATAATAATAATAATAATAATAATAATAATAATAATAATAATAATAATAATAATCTTTTCTACTAAAGGCACAAAGCCTGAAATTTGTGGGGAGAGAATTAATCGATTACATCGACTCCAGTCATCTTAAAATATGCAAACCTCCAGTTACTAATATATAAGATCCTTATCAGGCGGTGAGCTGGCAGAATCGTTAGCACGCCGGACAAAATGACTGGCGGCATTTCGTCCATCTTTACGTTCTGTGTTCAAATTGAACACTGGGGTTAATGTAACCGACTTATCCCCTCCCCACAAACTTCTTGTCCTTGTGCCAAAATTTGAAACCAATATATCAAACCCTTTAATTAAACTGTACATTCAATCAATTTCTTTTACCTCTATATTACAAGTTTCTTTTTCAGTGAACTAGAAAGTAGTGAACCCTTTTCTTTCTACACCGTCAGGCCATTAAACGACTCCTAGAGATTTCTTTGACAAGCGGTATGTGTTAATCATGAAATTTTTGTAGGTGAATACAAAGTTGGTTTCCCATGGCTTTCAGGTAAATTTTAAAAGACGCCATCTTGATGACTAGACTCGTTACGTTCTCATACCTACATGTGCGTCAAGAGCTGAGCTAATGTTGCTACAAATCATTTCGTCCAACTCTATAACAATTCCACAAACCCACCGCCTTGGATACTTTACTTTCTCTAAATCAGAAGGATGAAGAGCAAAGTAGACTGCGGCAGGATCTGAACTCAGAGAAAACCTGCAAAGTAATTTTGTTCTTCTAACGATTCTAGTATTTCGATGCTTCACACTCTTGACCGAACTCGTTAGATACACTGTTTTAATTCTCTTTTCCTCACACTACTGTGCTTCTCTCTCTCTACCGTCTCCCCCACCCTCTTTCTCTCTTTCTCTCTCTCTCTCTCTCTCTCTCTCTCTCTCTCTCTCTCTCTCTCTCTCTCTCTCTCTCTCAGACCGCGTGCTAAATACTTTGCTCAAGTTCTTACTCCTCGGAGTTCCCCAAAATTTGACATACTAGGATTATACATATATGTAATCATAGTGTAAGTCAAAAGGTCTATTTACTTAAAAAGATCTATCTGCAACTAATAGAAACCATGAGGTGCGGTGACATTAATCACTTTCCCAGAATTTTTGTGACATAGGTAAAATAAATTAGTCCGATCCAGGAACTGAAACCACATTGTGGACACAACTCATAGAGGCATATTTATGTAGTTGTCGTTTCTGGTGCCGCTGCTAATATTTCTTCACTTCACGTCGACCTGTGTCAACCTACATAGAGACTCCTTCGGTGACTTGTAAGGAGTTTGCATTAAAAAGATCGAGGTTTAGCATCATAAGTGAAAAGAAAAATATTGAAAAAGGATTTGAAACCTTATCAAGTTTTCAGCAAATCCAGGAACTTACATCTTGAGCAACAACTATTGTACTAAGTGCTTAATTATTAATATATTATTATAACTACAAAACTTATTTACAAAAATACGAAATTTTGGCCTTCTAGAATTAGCAGTTAATTGTTCCTCAAATCAAGACGTTACATTGGATATTGTAATTTTAGACACACTGTGTCTAAATATAAGATGGGATGGTCAAGGCTGAAATGCTTTTGACTATAGGTCTACTCGATCTTGGTTGTTCCGATGTTAAACAATAGCATCCTGTTTACATCAGATTGGTTAGTAAACATGTTTATTTTCTCGAACGCTAACACCGTAGAACATTAAACATATTTAATCATTATCATTATTGCTTTCTTTTGTCTCTGAGATATCA
>NC_068982.1:114609591-114610315 GCF_001194135.2 Octopus bimaculoides
TTCTCTCTCTCTCTCTCTCTCTCTCTCTCTCTCTCTGCCCAATGTAATTATTACTTAGGGAATATTTACATGATAAAAAACTTTAGTAATTTATTTAATAGTCCAACTTCAGAAGAACGAGTGAAGTAAGAAAAAAAAAACTATTACATATTTCTTAATGTTACTTTTAAGATATTCTACTATTTCACTTCTAGATGTATTTGTCAAGAATTTTTATGAATGCACACATATGTATGCATATGTATATGCGTGTGTGTGTGTGTTTGAGTGCGTGCGTGTGTGCGTGAGTGAGTGAGTTTGAAAGTCATAAAACAAACCTTATTTCGTCTGTATTCTGACATCTTATACATTCGTCCATGCATACATTATAATTCATTTGCATAACAAGTTTCATGTGGATAACGACGGACTCACATTCCATTCTATTGGAGAGACTTGTGTGTAAGCATGTGTGCAAATAGAATAAAATTGCTTGTAAAGACGTGATTGCAATTATCTCCTATATTTGTATACCCTTCGTTTCCGTATCATGCTATATAAAGAAAAGAATAGTTCAGTGTCCAATTTAATTGATATATGGACGCTTTACGATTTATCGATTAGAATATCAATTAATATTTATGTCTGTATTTATATATATGTGTGCGTGTGTGTGTATGTGTTTGTGTATGTACATATATATGTATATATATATATATATATATATATATATATATATATATAT
>NC_068982.1:114611067-114620640 GCF_001194135.2 Octopus bimaculoides
TATATATATATATATATATATATATATATATATATATATATGCGTGTGAAAGTTTGTAGTAATTTTTTTTATCTTTGCTAACAAACTTATCCGAATAATGGAATCCATTAATTGAACTAGATTGCTTTTATTTATTTGAAGAATTTCTGTTTCTCTTACTCCACAAACACCATTAATCAGTACTTGTTTCATTTTTAATCATGTGGAGTCATTAATAGGTTATAAAGCGTTAAAGTTAACTTACTTCTAGTCCATTTTTCTTTTTACATTCTCCAACCAGAAATACACATTCTGTGAAACGAAGATTAACGATTACTCAGGTATATATTTTTTTATCTGTAATTTCCTTTCTTTAGCAATATTTTCCATTATCAATAGTTCTACTTTGTTTTCTCTCAGACGTAAACAACGACGCATTATTTCCAAAATATATTATCTTCATTGGAAAGGAAATTTTCTTGTTTTCCCTTAAGTTCTGTTTCATCTATTTTATTATTACTGCACCCATTATTTGCTCTTCCTATATTAATCAAGATTTTCTATATATTACCGACATCATTGTTTGTGCAAGACAGTTATGACCATATATTCTTTGTCAAGTAATTTTCGGATTCTGTTTTTTTTTTTAATATTCCAGTTAATTCTTAATATTTAACATGATTTTACATTTTATTTTCAATTATTTCGTATCTTGTAATGTTTCATTTGCCTTTAATATGATTTGATGACAATATTAACAAATATCACTTTATAAGATTCAGCTATCAGAATCTAGGAGTATACAACCTACAGATGTGCTCAGAAAAATACAACAGCCAAATCAGTTGTGACTTCTCATGATTAAAAATGATACAACTACTATAATCAAGAACCTTATTAAATAAACAGATGGTTTGGGGAGTTGGGGCTACGGAAGTCATGAGTAAAGCCCTTCTTCTACACCAAACGGTTCAAACAACAAAAAAAGGAAAACATACAAACTAAATGGTGACATCGGCATGTTAATTTCGTCATGAATTTAACAGTGTTAACAATGAACAATGTTCATGATGACGTGGTTACTAGCATACTTGATGTAATAAGCAAAAGAATTTGAATTTGTTAGTCACATTCTTACTGATGAGGATAGCCAATATCTAAATTGCAAATTCTGAAAGGAATAAGCAGGAAAGACAGCTGCAAAATTTGATTAATCAAATTAAATATATAATGTAATGTGGGACGAGTCAAATCTTTGATAGTACGCTGACAACTTTGAACATGTTTCGGGTTTATTAGACATCATCAGTGTAGGATCACACAAAATCAACATTTCACCTGTCAATCTCAAGCGTTGTAGTAACGGTTATATTGTAATACGCTATGAAATATAAAAACGCTTCCGGAATTATCACTGTACTACTAAAGATCAGACTCTCTCATCACTGCATTGCATATTTAATTTATTTTAATAACAATTTCGTAGTTGTCCCCACCTGCGTTAGTAATTTCGATAATAGTTATTTTAACATTAACGATGCAATTTTAATTCATTAAAGTTTCTCAATTTACTACATGGAGTATACTAGTGCCTGCTTTGTTATTAAGTTTTCATAAAATAAGATTCCTGTGTGTTTCCCAATCGTTTTAATAAAATAAAATGTATTGACTTATTATATCCAGTATACTAGCGCCTACGTTACTTGTAAGTTTTTATGCAGCAGGCGTCACAGGGTATTTTTCTCCAGTCATTTAATGTTATTCACATACTGATTAAATCCTGAAAGACAACTTCGTATATTATTCCTATTAATTTCATTAACACCATAGCATTCACACGAAGTTGATCTTGACAGAACAACATCTCAAGTTGTATAATGTCTGGTATTTCGCAGCTAAGTAGCCTATTTTATTGATAACAAATGTCGGTCAACATAAGCCAATTATAAATGGAATTTACAAAGACAAATACAATAATGTGACCTTCTGCAATCCTTCGAATGATATTGATTAATGTATATTTGCAACATCATTAAATAATTAGTATCGATGTGAATGGGACAGACTGAGATTTTATATAATCGCTACAAACTAATAATTGATGTATATATTTGTCTTCTGGATAAAGTCCAATTTAGGAATGACAGTAAAATAATATATACATAGAGTTAAAATATCATTAGAATCATTTAAGTGAGAGCAGGATATGGTACTATGCAACCATGGTACCACGTTGTGACTCTAAATAATATGAGTGGCTTTAAGTCGATCTTTCATTTCCAACGAAATGAAGAGCCGTTCCTAAATCATTACTGACAGATGATATCATGTGACCAGCCCAAATTATTACATTAGTGGCGAATAGAGTCATGTGACTAACCTACTTGTTCTAACTGTCATCTGGAATTTATCATGCTTTCTACAAGAATGCCAATATTCTTGAAATACGTTAGCAATTCGTCTTAAAAGCAATTCAAAAATGGTGTTACAAACAAAACTGTTGAGTACTGAAAGCATCTAACCAAAAATCTCCAGCAAGCTGTTTTTTACTTTTACAAAAATAATATCTACTGAGTCATTGAAGACGCCTCTACGAGGTAGCCCACTTGGCAAGAAATAGCAGGCAAATCTCACTCAAGTTATACTTTAATATAGGTGAAGGCGTGGCTATATGGTAAGAAGCTTGTTCCCCAGTCACATGGTTCGGTGTTCAGTGTCACTGCATGGCGCCTCAGGCATGTGTCTCCTATTATAGCCGCGGGTCGACCAAAGCCTTGTGAGTGGATTTTGTAAACAGAAATAGAAAGAAGCCCGTCGTATGTGTGTGTGTCTGTGTTTCCCATACATACATCGCGTGACAACCGGTGCTGGTGTGTTTACATCCCCGTAATTTAGCGGTTCAGCACAGGAGGCGGATAGAATAAGTACCAAGCTTTAAAAAGAATAAGCACTTGGGTCGATAACTTCGACTAAAACTTCTTCAAGGTGGTGCCCCTGCATGGCCGCAGTCTAATGACTGACACAAGTAAAAGATAAGAGAAAGATATCTTAATTAACGAAAGATACTTAATGCAGGGATAATGTAGCCTTAGATACACTGCACCCGAATAACAGAATGCTAATGGTCGAGGATAAAATAACCTCCATCTGAGAGCAAATAATAGCATCATATATTTGTCTACACATTGTAAATTTGTCAGGCCTTACCTTCAATTATACCGGTGCCATTTCTGTTTCATTGAATTATTTGCACTTCCATTCGAAATGGATCTTTCTGTCTGGAAATCAATAGCTCTGAGAAGAGAGGAAGAAAACAAAATCAATTAGCACAAACAAAAGATGTCATATATTAGGAGTTTGTTCTTTTGTTAGTTTTGTTTTGTCTCTCTCTGCAACAAGACTATTCGAAAAGTCATTGTGTTAGCTTGTATAAGGCATTACGCTAACGTCGTTGATATAAAAAAAAAAGCACTGATTCACCCACTCACATATTATGATATTCATATAGCCTCATACACAAACACACCCACATTGGCGCCAGACAACAATTAATGGTCGAGTCTCTAAGTACCAGAATAATTCCTTATCTACGTAGAAATATTTAAAAGGTATGCAACAACAACAAAAAAGAGCTGCTAACAAAAACAACTTCACGAAAAGATAGTGAATAATATATAACTAGCCATTTAAATCCTAAGATTACTTATTCTTCGTGAAAATGAAGCCAATGAAATACATAAGTATAAATATAGAGTAACACAATGAAAAAACCAGACCAATTAAGTAGGTAAATATAAAATATAGACGAACACAATGACAACTGAACAGTTACTTCTTTTGAAGCATTTTTTTCACTGATTTTTATCTTGCATTATCTTTAATCATCTAACTAGCTGGATACTAAATATTCTAATTTCTATTTCGAGGTCTCTATTTGATTTCTTCCCAACAGCAAAGGTTTGTTGTTAAAGGAAAGGTTCTTCTCAAGTAGTATTTTTCTTTTTTTAACGGTAGACATTTTCCACTTAGTTATGATTTTATTATATATGCATTCATTTTTCATTGTTTCTAATAGCTGAAGTTTTTATTGAGGAAATATATTTTATGTGCACACATACACACACGCGTGCGCGCGCACATACATACACACAGACACGCGCGCGAACACATACACACACATATAATGTGTGTGAGTGTGCGCGCGCGCGTAGAGAGAGAGACAAACAGGCCGAAACCTCGAAATCTTTGTCACCCCTATTCTTGCAAAAGTAACACAAATATGTATTCTACAAAAATTATTAATTCTTCAGTTTAATGTAAAACTGTTTTTATAATAATTCGCCATAAAAACATTTATATATGAATTAACTATTGGTTTTATGGCATATGTTGCATATATTGTATGTATTGCATAATTATATATGCAACATATGCAATAAAACGAATAGTTAATTCATATATAGATGTTTTTATGCCGAATTATTATAAAGACAGTTTTACATTTATATATATATATATATATATATATATATATAAATACACATGTTCATAAATTTGTGTTGCAAGATTCCTGATGTGAGCCTTATGTTGAAACAGATATTGTCATATTTCGGGATGGTCATTTTTTTCTTTATTTGCCAAATAAGCACACGCATTATACATTCATTATAATAAACGAGTGAATAATGAATGTATAGTGCGTGTGTTTATATGGCAAAAAATGACCAACCCGAGAGGTTTTGGGATCGATAAGATCCAAAATGTAGGTAATGCTATCTAAGTGCTACTGAAGGACCGCTGTTAAACTCCAACGCGGGTCGTGTGTGAGCGTGTATAGGTTAGATAAAATGAGACAACAAAACCAAAGCAGTGTGAAATTTCTACGACATTTGATAAAGAGAAGGGTAATTTTACAGCTGTTTCAGGAATATAAAAGATATCCCATCATCATGATTTTACACTACAAGATCCCTTTGAATGAACACCACATGGAATTAATGTCTCCACACTATCCATTTGTAATAACAAAATATGAACTCCTATCGGAACTTACATACCACAGACAAGAAGCCTTTTTACCCATTCTACACATTACATTCCTTGGATAATGGAACAGTTAGTTTAACATCCCACATATATGTTAATTTTTATTCTTATATTTCCCTTTATATTTCCTATTTCTCTCCCTTTTCAAAATAACTTTTCATATTGAACTCTACTATTTCCTTCTATTTAATTCTCTTAGATCGTCTCTGATGATGGGATATCTTTTATATCCCTGAAACAGCTGTAAGACTACCCTTCTCTTTATAAAATGTCCTAGAAATTTCACAGTGCCTTGGCTTTGTTGTCATATTTTATTTAACCTGTATATATCACTTGTCATATTTTATTTAACCTATATATATATATATATATATATATATATATATATATATATATCACTTGAAACAGAATTAGATCAGAATAGTGAGACACATAATATTCTTAATGTATATACAAACGTAAGAATGGCACCAGCTACAGTATTTTGTCTTAGATAAACTTTACAAACACATGTGTGTGTTATAAGAAATACAGAATTGGCTTAGTCGATGGGTTTTCAGGTACGACGAAATTTGATCTCCTCAGTGACGAACTCACCTGGTAACTCTGAACTAAGTTGAAAAATATTTATTTCGATAAATATCCTCTGATTTAAACGAAAGCTGCATGAACCTGTCACTCTTGCGCTTTTCTTTGTCGCTTGTTTCTGCCATATTCTTTACCCACATCCACTTTCTTAATATGTTTTATATTTTTCTTCTTTCGTATACTCTCGTATCCATTGACAAGTATTACTGTTCTCTTTACTGATTCCTGCATCCTTCCATATTTTTTGTATTGTCTAAGCTTCTGTTCTATGTTTTTAGCCATCACTCTATGAGTCATTGTGGGTATAAAATACAGGTCAAATATACTGCACGTCAGTAGAGTAGTATCATACTTTTCATGACGTCACTTAGTTTACCTAAAGCACATCATACGACTTGGGTTCGTCTTTTTGCTTTCTCTGAATTCTTGCATTTCACTTTTCCAACGGTCCAAGATTTGTCAGTTGTTATTTTAGCATAATTGCTGACTTTGACGACCTCGCGTGTTTCATAGCCGTTAAATATGACTTGTGTGCTTTCTACATATTTCTTTCCGTCCCACCTTGATGCATTCACGTTCTCATAATCAATAATGCTTAAACACGATAGCTGTCTATATTCTTCAAGTTTCTGAATAACTTACTTCATAAGTAGTTATTTGTGGAAAAGCTGTTCGTGAAACCTACTTGTTCTCTTAGTTCATTGCTATCTAAGATAGTATCGACGCGATTTGTAGCACTTTGGCAAATAGGTATTTAAGTTAGGTGGTTAATGGATCTATAATTTTTTAAGAATATTAATGACACTCCTCTTATATAAAAGTATGATGATAATATTGTTCCAGTTACGGTGATTTTGATTTGATATATTCTGCGTAGAAACCTGCTATTTGATTATAAACTGGGTCTCGAACTTTTTGAAGGACTCGGTTAACACTTCTTCCTTGAATATAATTCGTGACAGAATTCTACTACTCAAAGGATGATGTCTCAGTTATTTGTTTATCAGACTTGTTTATCAGCAAAATTCAAAAAAGTAATTTCCCTAAGAAAGGATGTTAGTTCTTTGAAGCTTTCATTTTTCTGTATAGCTTGCTCGAATTTTTGGTATATCAAGATTTCGCATTCCCTCTTTCAACATTTTTCCAATGGTCTTCAAGGTTCTACGTATTCAATCTTTTTATTACTACCTCCTTTTGATTTTCCTTCTGCTCTTCATCAACGTGAGTGCTTCGTAAGCCCTAGTAGATTCTTTCATGTGTCTTTCTTTTTTACCTTTCTCCTTGCCACCACTTTGATTGCAGTCTTTGTAGTAATGTCAATCACCTTTACTCATTGCTGATCTACATTTTTGATTGACAGCTCATCATTTAATACTTTAAGTCTATTTCGTATTTCTGTTTTATAATTGTCTTTCTATTTGATATTCATTTGAAGGACTCGTACGTTACTTATGACTTCCTTTTTCCCACTAATTTAGCTATATCTAATCTCATATCATCCTTAATTTTTACTCTTGCCAAACAATGACTAAACTGCTGCTTGTTTGTCGTTACTAAAAATGTTTCATTTTTTCTTTTCGTTTCTCAAGTGTGGCTCTTTCGTGTATATTTTTGGCATAATTTCTTCTTAGAACGTTCGTTATTTCAAAGTTCTAAGGCGGCGAGCTAGCAGAATCGTTAGCACGCTGGGCGAAGTGCTTAGCGGTATTTCGTCCGTCTTTACATTCTGAGTTCAAATTCCGCCGAGGTTGACTTTGCCTTTCATCCTGTCGGAGTCGATTAAATACGTACCAGCTACGCACTGGGATCGATGTAGTCGACTTAATCCCCTCCCCCAGATTGCCCTTGTGGCAAAAAAATCATTATTTCAAGGTTCTTTCTTTCAACAAAAATCAATCAGTCTCTCATTCTTATCATTTTTTTCACACATTCAAAACTTTTCCCATTGCTTTTTCATGATTTTTAATTTTTGGTCCCCCTTAGCATCAAAATCGCTAATAATTATTGTGCATTGTATCTTCTCCTGAGTCAAAAACTCTTCTACTTCTTCATTCATTGTATTTGTTGTTGTCGTTTTTGCATTGCTCCATGTCATCCTTCATTGAATAAACCTACCACTAAAAGCATTATAAATATGAAAATCCCTTTTTTTATAGCGTCCAGATTGTGTTATCTATAGGAGTTTTCCTTGTTTAAGACGATGGAGCTTTATTTGAGGAATATTTCGTTGCTATTTCTGGCAGGTTAAATGATCATGGAGATGACTCCCACCCACTTTTTCTTATTGTATTTGTCTGCGTGTTAGTGTGTTAGTGTATGTAGTGCGTGTGTATACGTTTATGTATGTGCGCGAGTGCGTATTGGTGTATGTGAGTTGTATGCTGTGTGTGTATTTGTGTGTGCGCGTGCATGTGTGCATTCATGTGTGCGTGTGTGCTGTGTGAGTATGTGTGAGCAGTTCGAGGAACTTTGAAAGTTCAAGAAATAGATTATTTTCTGCAATACATTAGCTTATATTTTTCCGTTCGAGTCTGAAAGCTTTTGAATTAGAAGAAAAATATAAATACAACAGGAACTTCACTGCTCTATTACTGTTTTCTCATTATTCACCTGTCATTCACAGTACAGGAAAAAGAAAATTAGTGAATGAGGATAGTATGGTGATTTGAGCAATGTATTAGACACCGGAAACTTGTATAGTTAACACTAGACGTCTGGATTCACTCTCATTTTGCATTTCCACGAAACAGTTAATCTCTCTTTATGTTTATGTATTTTGTGTGCTCTAGTTGTGTTGTAATATGCTTTGTATGTCTTGTCTGTCTGTTGCAAATGTTGTGTGTGTGTGTGTTCACTGGTTGTAGATACGTTGATTTTGTGCTCCGTTTATGTTATGCATATATGTTTCTATGTTTTCTGTCGAGAGTTTTCTTTAAATTGTTGTAGATGCGTTTTTTGTGGATGAGCTATGGATGAGCTGTGGATATACTATTTATTTGTGGACGCGTGTGTTGCATATATGTTGTTCGAATCATTTGCAATATACAGTTTTAGATCCATGAAAAGACGATGAATGACATTGGTACCCCCTCTCTCAATGCAGTCTCCCAATGCTGGAACTTATAGTCCTTATGCTATTATCAAGCTTTATAGTCCTTGTGTTATTACCGGCCGTAAAAACTTGCAGTCATTTCTTCATTGTTGTTTCATATAGTTCACAATGGTATCATCAGATTCATGTACTTCTAGAGTTTTGATTAGCCAGTCATGTAGAATCAAATCAAAGATATTCTTGATGTCAATCCACATACATGATAGGTGGTTTTTGTATATTTTCGTATCCCTAGAACAATCTTGTTGACAAAGTCGTTCTATATGTCATAAATGTTCAATTATCCAGGTAGCTGATATTTTGGAGAGAAGTTTATTGACTAGACAGTCGCAGACAAATGAGAGGGCGATAATTACATGGCTTATATCTTGGGAACCATTGTCGTCCCACAGGCAATGAGTCATCTAGATGACTGGTTCGAATTGTTTAAGTGCGTGTTGAACATACATTACCTGGCAGTATAGTATGTCAAACGACAACCACCAGTAATTTTAAATGTGGACAATTCTATAACTTTTCCAATTCCCTGAAGCTTGTTTAAAACAAACTTCCAATCAGATATTGGTAATTCTTTGAGGAAGATGGTATTTCAATTTCTAGCGTTACTCTGCATTCTTCTAACAAGCTATTGTTCTTGTTATATTTAGCTTCGTTTTCAAAAGTAGGCTTCCAAAATGTTTCTAATGCCTCTTTAGTGAATATCTTATCTACTTCTCTCTTCTTAATGTGTTAATTTTGGGCACTGCTTGCAAAGATGTAGTTTTGCGAAAACCGCTTTTCTGTCTTAGCATTATCTATTTTTTTAAATGTGTTGTTGCTGTTGTTGTTGTATGTATTAGGGTGTGTGT
>NC_068982.1:114620650-114622517 GCF_001194135.2 Octopus bimaculoides
ATAGTAGTAGTAGCAGCAGCAGCAGCAGCAGCAGCAGTAGTAGTAGTAGTAGTAGTAGTAGTAGTAGTAGTAGTAGTAGTAGTAGTAGTTACAGAAGATGCTGATTTAATGGTGGTGTTGATGTTAATAGTGTCGCTTTACTGAATATTCAGTCTAAGGATTCGACTGTAGCACATTCCGTCCAGTAAAATCTGTAAAAAATTTTCCCAGATAAGACGGTTTTGTCCGTTGGAATAGGATAATACTTCAAGGGAGAGGTTCAACTGTCTGAACTAAACAATTGCCTTATATAACCAGCCATTTTATTCAATGAAATAATTTCCTGTAGGACACTATTGCTTACACAGCATTATTAGATTACATTTTGTGTTCAAATTCCACCGAGGTCAATTCTTCCTTTCATCCATTCGGGGTGGGTAAAATAAGTTCCAGTTGAACACTGAGGTCAATGTAATCGACTAGCCCCGTTCCTCACAAGTTTCAAGCCTTACGCTTATAACAGAAAGGATTATTAGATTATATAATCTTCTAGTACCACACATTGCCATTTTGTGTAAGTCCCCGAATGTGTAGAGAAGGAATGCGAATCATTCGACCGATTCATAATTCTATTGATACATTTTTTATCGACCCAAGAAGGATGAACAACAGAATGAACAATACAGATCAGTTACTCCATAATGGTGCCCTGCGGCGTACTGATGTACTGCGAGATGTAACTAGGTCCGCTGTGAAAATAAGGAAATTATATTTAAAAAATAAATACATTTTGAAAGCGTCGTTAGATCGTTAGCTACAGTACCTCGCGCTATTTGTTCCGATTCTTTGTGCTCTAAATTCAAAATCATTCGAGGTCAAATTTGTTTTATCCCTTCAGAGTCGATTATAAAAGGTACAGTTCTTGGGCGTGAAGTTAGCGGAATTATGAGAAGAACTCAAGAAATGTCTTGCGATCCAGGCTCTTACGATCTGGCGCGAAGCTTTCCATTACGCAGACGTCAAGCTATATTGGCCTAAGTCAGTAGCCGGTCCCTTGAATAAACATCAATGGCATCGAAAAGTCTTGCTCAGAACTGCACATGTGTAGATGCATGCTCAGCTTTAACCGACGATGGCCCCTTATATAGGCTAAAATATATAAATCCTTCTTTTTGTACTCAAAGTCTGTCAAACTATTTTTATTTGCTCTGAAGCTTCGGTTTTAAAAGTTTTGAATCCCTGAAATAGATATATAAACTCAAAAACCTTAGTGTTTAGCAAGTTGATCTGATTAGTTACCAGTCATTTTTTTAATACCATCACGAGAAAAAATATAACCATCTTCTGTATACGGAGAGACTAACAAATTATACCTATTTATTGTGTATACAAATTAGAACACACTTAAACTGCATCACGGATTGACAAAAACTAATGATGTGACCACTATGCTTACTTTTCACAGTGAGGCTAAATTTTTCAAAATACAGACATTACTTTTCAAATAATCCAAAAACTTTGTGTTAACAATTAATTAGTTATCCACTTTGTCAGCGCATGAACTTTTATGCAAAGGGCCAGCCCAGTTGTGTCCTAGTTAGTATAGACTACAAATATACGGATTAGGAGTTTTCTTTCTCTGACGAAGGTCTAAAAAGACTAGAAACTAATCAGATCGAACCCAATTTCCTGCCAAGGAAGTTATAAAACCTGCAGTGTTGCCACTTTGTTTTCACAGCAAAGTTAAAATTCTATATTCATTAAAAATATGGTACCATAAATTACATTGCACGTTATAAAAAAAAGTTATGAAATGAATCGATAATTTGTGGGTGTTTTGTGTGTGTGTGTGTGTATGTGTGTGCGCGTGTGTGCGTGCGTACGTGCG
>NC_068982.1:114622640-114630452 GCF_001194135.2 Octopus bimaculoides
GTGTGTGTGTGTGTGTGTGTGTGTGTGTGTGTGTGTGTGTGTGTGTGTGTGTGTGCCGGCGAAAGATACGATCATCGACGAGAAAACCGATACGCTAGTTCTTTCGCACAGACATTCCTTGTGATATTAGTTCCACTGCTTTGTCCGCTGTCTTGTCGCTCTCACTATTGAATCACTGAATCAATGATTGAGACCTGTAATCAACAATGTTATTCTTCTCAAATTACGTTATAAAATAGATATTAAAAAAAATAAGATGCCGATGACTCGGCTTCCCTTACCTGTTGTAGCAAATTTATTTCTTTGAAGTTCTAGAAAATACATTCTTCCCCACCCAATCCATCACCTTGAATTGAGTCTGATTAGTTTGTGAAGGATACCTTCAATAAGAAAAGAGGAGTCAACAACTGACTGTAACTATGGAACTAATTCTGGGGTTAAGTAAATATTTATCCAAATTATTTTACGTAAAAGAAAGTGTACTACTTATAATGTACATAGAAAGATAATGTAAAAATGAAATAGCTACGTCGAAGCCGGATTTGCATAGTCGAGTTGCGAAGTACTTAATATTAATTTATGTTACAGGATCTCATAAGTTAATGTTTAACTACAATATTCTTGCAATCTTTAATGCGGCTTTATCAATAATTAACATTGCCGGATAGCCTGAAATTTACTGACAACATCTAAGAGGAATGAAATATGTAGTTAAGGAGTCTGTTACCAAGAAAAACTTTGAATTGCTTGCAATGTACATTTAATGAAGAGTCACGTACGTTCTAATTTCTCCACGTGTCCAAATGATAAACCTTTCGTCCCTTACATGATAGCTTGATCTTGAAAAAATCGTTGTTAAATAGCCCTCAGATTATACCCTTATTGCTTTAATATATCTATAAATATTTCAGAAAAGGCTTCAAATTTGAAAAAATGGAATAAATCGAACTCGATACTTGAATAGTATTTGTTATCAGCCAGTCTGTCCTCAGCTTACTATATATTGATTGACATAACCGTTAACGCGTCGTACGCCAAGTCTTACAGTGTTTAGTAACGGCCCTTTAAGTTCAAATGCTACCGAATTCAATTTTTGCCTTTCTTGCTTCCGGGGTCGATAAAATAAAGCTCCTATAAATTACTGAGATCGATATGAGTAACTATATCTCTCCCCAAAATTAGAAGCTTTCTGCCTATGCTGCAAATCAATACTGATTTCCAATATATGAACAAAGCCTCTAATAGTGGGAAGTGATATTATGGGAGAATTTACGAAAAAAACGACAACAGACGAGGACAGGTGGTATAAACAACAAAAGGATGTATTAGTTTAACGCTCGGGAATAGAGAAAGTCTTTAACGTTTCGAGCTACGCTCTTCAACAGAAAGAATAAGGAGAAAACAAGGAGAAAAACACGGAGAAAAAAAATTGAATGTTGTGGTCAGCGATCTATCATGGCGACTAGCTGATTAAATCGAGCCGGTACCAGAACTAAACTCAGAACACAAAAATATGGGAATAAGTAGCACAAGGCATTCTGTCCAGCGCTCTACCGATTCTGACAAACTTCTAAGCTAACATAAAGTCTGACTTTTTGCAGAAAAAATTTCAGCAGAATTAAATACTTGTATTTATTCCAGTCAATACACAGCATAAACATTGTTAAATAAAAAGAAAAACACTTTTTTTCCAACTATTTCTGGTGGTGTTTAACTTGATATATATTAGCTTATCTGATACTTTATTAGATAAGCTAATACAGTATTCCAAGTATATGAACTCTGAATAAATAACAAGAACTGCTTTCAAAATTCGAAATGAAATTACGTTCAGAATATAGTGAAAACTAATTTTAACCGATATTTAGTAGTCCTAATATTTTTTATACCATCTGCAGGGAAAGCTGCAGATTTGTTTGGTTTATACAATATATGATTTATTTATACTGAGATTTTTAAGAATGCGTGAGAGGCATTTATATTAGATATTTCTAAAGTAAAATTTGAATTATATATAAGATGCAAACTATATCTAATCCTCTTCTTTCCAATGTAATAAAAATTACGTCTTCATAAATAAATTTAAATAATTGGCATTTTACATAATAATAGGTCTAAATTTTGTTTTTATAGATGTTGCTGAATTTTATCAAGTAATTATGAAATTCGATTAAATTATTTTTTTAAAATTCAACTTGGATATTGCCGAAAGATAAATCTTTATAAATGAATATTATTTATATACACCTGATGATTTAACTTTTTCTTAGTTTTCAGTTGGCTATATATTTTTACGAGGAACAAATAAAAATAGCCTCTGTTATTGTCTTTAACAAAATGACCGTATTGAAAGAGACTAAATTTTCTAATTGAGTATGAGGTGGTGGTGAAGATGTTGAGTGAAATTAAACTTGCCGTAAGAATATATATTTTGATGTCATTATCATTTCTCGTGTTATCATTAGCCAATATTAAATGAACAAACATTATACTGAAAAAAATTAAATTAGGTAATTAATTTGACGAGAAATAATAGTATTCCAGGACATAATATAAAATGTTATTCTATTTCAGTTCAAAAATTAATTCTGTAATTTTTAAACATTACTTCCATTTTTAGAAGGTGCAGCAAATTTCTGCTTTCAAATTATTACATATTATTGACTGGTATCTGTATTGATTTCTAACAATGGCACAAAGTTACAAATTTTGATGGAATGAACAGACAAATATATCGACCCCAATATTTGACTGGTACATAATTATCGATTCAGGAAGAATGAAAACAAAACCGACTCTACACAATTTAAACACGGAACGTAAACGGACGTCACTAAGTAATATAATATATTGTCTTCGCTTCCATTACTTTACTGCTTCATTCATTGGTAGACATTAAATGCAAAATTTTCATGTTTTGGGGTCGAAGTAAAATTATTTGAATATACAAGATTTTTTCTTTTTACATGAATTATTTTAATTTGCTCTCAGTTTGCTATTGCTTTATTATCATTGACATTATATTTCATTTGTATTAAGACCACATTCATATACACACCAGCTCGCATTTCTTATTCTTACATGATACTCATACACAATCATGCACACACAAACACTCAGATAGATACATACAGGCACACATACGAGAAACTTATACAATTATATCATATATATATAATAATAATAAATATATATCTATCATATATATGTATGTGTGTATAGATAGATAGATAGATAGATAGATAGATAGATAGATAGATAGATAGATAGATAGATTTAAATATATAATTTATCTTGTGCGTATATCGGGACTTGCCGTTACTCACAAATTTAAAGAAATTGTGTGTGTGTGTGTGTGTGTGTGTGTGTGTGTGTGTGTGTGTGTGTGTGTGTGTTCGTGCGTGCGTGTGTATGCGTGTGCGCGTGTGCGCGTGTGCGCGTGTGCGCGTGTGCGCGTGTGCGCGTGTGTGTGTGTGTATGTGTGTGTCGTGTGTGTGTGTGTTTCATAGCGTAGTCGCCAAAGCTGAAACCAGATCATACAGAGTCAAGAGAGATCAACGCAATTTGCTTAAACGTTGCAGTTATCACAATCGCTGGGGATTCCTTGTTTAGTATTAGTTTCCAGGTGGTCAGCAAAGCAACTGACATTAACAAAAATTTATTTTTTCAGTTGTCTTTCGATAAATGAGAAATAAAAACCTTCTAAATACATCAGGCATTTCATCTGTTTGTGTGCATTAGACCGTCTACAGGTTTTTCTTCAATATCTTTTATTGTGCATAAATAATACACCATTTTCTTCGTCTCCCCGATGAGTTTCTGTTGGATACATTTTCAGTTAAATTACTGCTATTACTGTTGATGTGGAATAATCCACTGTTTTTTGTTGAGAATACAGAGACGTTTATGTTCTTCCTAGACACAGTGACTAGTTCAGTTAGTTACGTAACGATAATTTTTATCTTTTACGTTTTGCTGAAGATCTATTAATGCACACAAAGCCTTCTAATTCTTCACTCTGGCAACCATTTGAAACAATTTCTTGTCTTTTTTATCAATTTTTGGTTGTGTTGTTGATTGTTGTTATTGTGGATTTACTTACAAATTAATGTTGTTTAAATATCGGAATTTTTCATAACGATATAGGTTAAACAACAAAATCTAGTTCGATCGAAATTATCAATTATATATATATATATATAAAATTCACGTAAGATTCTATGATGTGTCTTTGAGTGTGTCTCCACTCATACATGCATGTAATATATAAATGTGCGGGGCTGTGCCTGCTTGTCAGCGTGTGCGCATGCGTGTACGTGTATGCGTGAACAACATCATATTCAAGCATATTTTTTTGTCCAATGGGACACTGAAATGTAAATGAATTTACAAAACTATTCCCCGAGACAGTTACATTTTTCACAACTGATTCACGCTACCAATGCAATGTGTTTTCAATTTTACATGTGTGTGTGTGTGCATACAGGTGTCTCAGTATGCATGTGTGTGACTTGGTATATATGTACACACACACACACATGCATGCATATATATATAATAAGAAATCTGGTTTCAGGCATTAACAAACGGGTATCTAAACTCTCGGCCAACTAGGAGATTTTTAATAGGGCCGTCACTACTACAACATTGCTTTAGCCAGAAGCGGGTTTACTGAGAAGCTCACGTGTGTGGAAGATCCCCAAAACCCACTTCTTCACCCCAAGAGGATTATGAAAAGGAAAGTTTTCTGGTTTAAATCTCCCATTCAATCTAGAAGTTTCTACCAACGTAGCTAGGGGCTTCCTGTCGTTAATTAAGAAATATTTCCTCAGAGGTCATAAGTATTGCAAACTCTTCAACTCCCATAACGTCAAGTTGAGCTACTCCTGCTTAGACAACATCGCATCAAACATCACACGCATCAACATATTTTAAAATGCACCCGTACAAACCCCAATTCCAACCTACAACTCTCGAAACCCCACCACATGCCCTCTAGAAGGAGACTGCTACTCAAGGGCCATGGTATACAGAGCCTGCCTTACACCATCCGATGGCATCACTAGGTTCTATACGAGTATGACAGCCAATAACTTCAAGGGAAGATACTCCCAGCACATGTACTCATTCAAATCCAGGGAGAGAGAGAATTTTACTTCCCTATCTCGCTATCTCTGGAGACTGCGTAACCTTCGAGACGAAATGCCCAGTATCAAGTGGAATATTGTCGACTGGATGCCAACATATTCACTCGACGCCCCTAATTGCCAGCTCTGCCTCCGCGAAAAACTACACAACCTCTACCAACCCGCAGTATCCATCAACAGGAAATACGATGTATCCTGTTACTGTCACCAGAGAAAAGCCCTTCTGGTAAATTTCAAGCCACTGGCCACCGACTACACGGATATACCACCTTAGTACCAGCTGTTTCCCCTGAACCACCTGCACCAAGGTCACCGTCACCAACCAACCCTCATGAACAGGACCGTCAATCACCAATCCCCAACGCCTATACGTGAGTGTATGTATATACACTATGTATACGTGCTTGCACACACGTAAATACAAATGCATACACCAGTAAATATACATATGTAGGCGTATACATGCGCACACCGTATGCATTCACACAAATATACATACTAATGCATACACGTGCGCCCCCGTATACATATACGCACGTGCGAGTGCGTGTGTGCATGTATGTATATACACATACATATATACGCACACACACTCATACATATACATATATACATATAAATACATATATACATACATGCATATATATATATGTATATATACACACACGCATATACACACATATACATATATGTATGTATGTATGTGTGTATGTGTGGATGTTTGCATTACACCTATACACACATACACACACTCACGCACACAAACATATTAGCGCGTACACACACACACATATATACGTATATACTCACGCATCTACACACCACTCAGCTCTTTCCTACTTCCCCTCCAACCACGTGACCGATTTCCTATCCACCACACAATCGATTTCCTGTTCACCACGCCGTATTTACCAAATAATTGTTGACACTGAATTTACCAGCATCAAATGGTGACACCGTGCCACTTTTCTCGAACAATCGCAGTCCACCTTCCGATAATAACAATTGACCTTCTTCAACTGATCTCTCATTCAAATTTCCAATGACTGAGGATTAGCATCACGCTTTGAAACTTAAAGTACCAAGGAATTTGAATCAAACTATTTTGATCCATACATGTAACTCCCAATAAATGTGTTGAGTGCCGTTCTTTCGTTTGTTGACCCATTCGTGTGTGTGTGTGTCTGTGTCTGTGTCTGTGTCTGTGTGTCTGTGTTTGTGTGTGTGTAGGGAAAGTAAAAAGAAAAAAGCGAAAATGCACATTGAATATCTTAAATATTTCAAGTGGAACTCTCTACCTGCCAAAATTTAAGATTAAATCAAATTTCACCTGTGCCTGGGAAAACCTAATCTATGCCATTACCTGCTTAGGGTGCGGTAATCAATATATTGGTCAAACAGGAATATCACTCCGTCGAAGAACCACTCTTTACAAAGAACAAAACCGCCGCCCACAATACAGACAGATACAGGTCAGTGAATACATAGATAGGTGTACTAGGAACCTTAATACTAATTTCCTAATTCCCCCCTTCTATCAATGTTCACAGAATACCCCAGTACAGCAAAGAATGAATAAAGAAGCAACTTCTATCAATAAATATCATCCACAACTTAACCTGAACACAACATAATACAGAACACTACTAACCTTACCAATAATGCCACTAACACCCATACATTCCATATACCATTCATATTACTATATTATATCTACTCTAATTCCATCACGTCCAGAACTAATTACCTCCCTTACACAATCTTTTTACTCAGGGACTAGTAGACCCGACACCGTTTGATAATCGGTGCGCATTCAAAGCAAGTGAACAGCAATGACGATACCGGTTTGACTTTGAATTTCTTTAACAATTCAAAATAATGAATTTCATTGCTCTTGGTATGCAGATTATGCCAAGGCTGGCGCTACCACAGTAAAACAGCAGTAACCGATTTTTTTTTCTTTTTTGTATCAACAAGCATCCTGTAAGTAGGAAGATGGTCCAGCCATTTTAGTACGAGGAAAGATGAGGAAAAATGTACGTAGAGTACTTCCAGTATTTAGGTACCCACATATCACAGGTATTGAGAGGGTGATGCAACAGCGTATAGAATGTGGCAGCGCAATCTTCGGTCATCTGAGAAAACAAGTAAATGAAGATCATGATCCAAAACTAATCTAAGGCACATAAGAATTCTCTGACCTCCCCCGCTCCGGATTCTTATCTGAACCAGCAAGCCTGTACAGACCATAATATTTATTTCTTTATTCCCACAGGGGGCTAAACATAGAGGGGACAAACAAGTACAGATAAAGAGAATAAGTCGATTGCATCGACCCCAGTGCACAACTGGTACTTATTTAATCGACCTCGAAAGGATGAAAGGCAAAGTCGACCTCGGCGGAATTTGAACTTAGAATGTAGAGGCAGACGAAATACTGCTAAGCATTTCGCCCGGCGTGCTAACGATTCTGCCAGCTCGCCGCCCTACAGTACAGAACGTAATATTAATTAACAAATAAATGACAAATGAACTGAGATTACGTAATCACGTTCATTAGCTTAAAAGTGTTTCTGCTATAAGAAACGGTGTACTCAGATTTGAGTACCAGTGCAATTTGAATAAAGTGTTTCGTTATTGACAAAAGTATTTAAAAATATATAGT
>NC_068982.1:114630745-114636111 GCF_001194135.2 Octopus bimaculoides
ATATATATATATATATATATATATATATATATAGTATCATATAGATATGCATATATTTAAACAAATACTAGACCAAGCTTTCTACTAAGATTTTTCAAAGGTTTTTAGATGCATTTCTCTCTTACAGCCCAGATGAGTCATTTGCAAACATTACAACGAAAGCAGAGCAGCTACCATAAAATTCCTTGAGATACCAACAAGAGATAGCACGCACACTGAAAATCCAAGAAAAATACAATGGGCGATGAAAATATACCGAGAGGAAACAATAGACATGAAAAGAACATGAAACGCCGAAGGCAGTACTCATAGTTAAAGTCATCTAAGAAGAAAGGACCAGCCCGCGTCCATATAAACTGAATATATATATTATTGATAATAAGCTACATATATATAAGCAAAACATAATAAGCTAAATATAAACTTAACGTTGTAATGGTGAATGCTTCACACACACAAAACAATGACAGCTACAATTACAACAGCGGCGGCAACTAAGCTAAAGCTTATTCTTTTTCCTCCGAATCACATGGATTCGAGGTCTGGGTCTTTGTATAGTGACTACGTTTCAATAATTCTTGTGTCTGTTTTCAGGCACCAACAACAACACTGTGATAATACTTTTTTCTCTATTTATGAAGAAAAGACATTTTAAAGAAAGATATTTTTCACTGTATGATAAGAATAGAAATGTCTATCTCCTGTGATTTTTCTTTCAATTTTTATCAAGTTTTTTTTTTAAACAAATTAAATAGTAACAAGGTACATTGTCTAGTATTTATATACATCAACATTTTTATTTTTATTTTCTGTGTGTGTGTATTTTCAAACAGAAACTTTAACACAAAACTTCCATAATGGAATCTATTGGAGTATTTCAATATATCAATACATTACATTGTGCCACTAATAAGCTGCGCTAACGACCGCGAGCACGATCACGACAACAACGACTACTACATTAATGACGAAGGCGGCGGCGAGGGCAGCAACGGCGGCGGCGGCGACGGCTGCGGTGGTGATGGTTGTGATGGCGGCGGCAGAGAAAGAGAAAGAATGAATGAAAATATGACGGAATAAAGAATATGACAGGAAAAATACCAAGGAATATGATGATGACGACGACGGCGGCGGCAGCGACGATGATGTTCATGTTACCGTTACTCATCGAAAGATTTTCTTCCTCTATTAGGATAAATACATTTCAAAAGTATTTATCTCAATTACAATATGGCAGACTGTTGTCTTCTGAATTGACAAGTTTCGACTGAGCATGTCAGTTTTTAGCTTGTTCAGATGAAATGAAAGAAAAAATAAATTAAATAAAATAATTTGAAGCCGTGTTCCGTATTTTACATTAACTTTATGACTTGCTACTACCGAAGATTCTAATTTGATTTGAAATTCTATTAGATTGAAATATCAATTTACTGATTTCTTATGATCTAGCTTTTATGTCTAAGTATTTATATTTATTTACATATATGGAAATGAAAAAGAAACATATATGCCAGTGTGTATCTGCAAGTATTTATGAATGAATGAATGAATGAATGTGTGTAAGAATGGGTGGATGAATATGTGCATGTATTATAAGTATGGATGGATTCATGGACGGACTAATGTGTAAAAGGGTGGAAGGATACTAATATACATTTATGAATGCTTTTCTAGGTTTCTTTTTAAAATGTCTCATGACTACCGGAAGAGCTTTTTCCATCTAAATAACAAAGCTTCTTGACTGAAATCTAGGTAATCATAAATACATGTATGTATGTAACTACGTATGTATGAATAATTTTGAATGTAAGGTATAACTTTATAATAGGTAAATTTTTGCTTTACCTTAAAAACTAAATAAAGTAGAGACACTACATGGATTTTTCCCTCCCTAAGCAGAATAAAATGATTTTATTTATTTAATTTCTAGTCTTGTTAGGCATTCAGAGAAAGAATGCTGATATTCTCTCCATGAATAGATAAGCAGAATATAGTATTTATGCTTTATTGTGTATGTAAATTAGGACTCAACTCAACTGGTCTAATTCACATAGTAGTGCATGCGCTGAGAAAAAGTATCAATTCATTCATGATGCACTATGCAATATTTTGAATAGTATGAAATGCAAGATATATATTTTTTAATAAAAATGCAAATTGGACTAATCGATTTTGCTGAGTCAAGTTGTAATTGCACGCACTGTTATGCAAACTAGACAGGCCAACCTCACTGAGGCTTAACTATGTAATGAGTTGCGCCCCTTATACCTCCGACCTAGCATGCTTTCACCAGAAGCTTTCGTATATAGTTTGAACATCCGAATTATTGTCAGTTATGTTATTTGAATCAGCTGGAAAAGTTTCCATCCTTTACTGGAATTTCATCAGCAACGGAGCACCCGTCTATGACTCTCTCCAGAAACATTATTGAGGAGCTTACTTTCAAAACCGGTATGAGTGCATATTTGGTCGATTTCATGATAACCATTAAAACACAGTCTGCAAGCTGCTGGCTTCACGCACGTGAAATATTTTTCGGTCAAACTGGAATAGATGTCATATAAACAGTAGGCGAATCTTAGTCTTCCAATCAAAATCAGATATATTCAAGTTGTTTTAAACAATTACTCAAAAGCCATTCCGATGCATATATCTGGTATTGAAAGTAAGCTCTTCAATGACAGACACTATTACAAAGGGCTTCACTAAAACGGTTAAATTGACTTGCATAGATAACGCCTTTTTGGAAAGTAGTTTAATTAATAAATTTCAGTTCTGTTTGTAACTTCGTTCAATTTAAATAGTAGTGTTGATTGAAATATATAGATATATCTTATACTAAACTATCACAAATTAAATGTAATTCTATCCTAAATATTTTTTGTGTGTATTTCTATGTTAATGTGACCATAACACTGATATTATCATTGCATCACTGGCTTTGATGTTAATATTGTCATTAAGGCACCAGCTGGCAGAATCGTTATCACGCCGAGCAACATGTTTAACGGCATTTCATCTATCTTTACGTTCTGAGTTCAAATTCGCCAAGGTTGACTTTGCCGCTCATCCTTTCGGAGTCGACAAAATAAGTACCAGTTGAGCACTGGGATCGATGTAATCGACTTACCCACTCCTAAAAAAATTGCTGGTCTTGTGCCAAAAATAAAAACCAATATTAATATTGTCATTAAGGCAGTGAGCTGACAAGATCTCTAGCACGCCGGGAGAAATACTTTGCCTGTCTTTACGTTCTGAGTTCAAGTTCTGTCAGGATTAACTTTGCTTCTCAACCTTTCGGGATCGATACAATAAGTACTAGTTGAGCATTGGGGTCGTAACCCCTCCCCCGACGTAACCCGACGTAACCCCTCCCCCGAAAAAACTGTCCTTATACCAAAATTCGAAGCTAGCATTAATATAGTCATTTTCTTTATTTCGCATAGCAAAAGATCCCAGTATTTATAGTTTTGAAGTATTTACTGAAGTATACGCACGGGACTCCTTCAAGTCGTGTCATTTATTGAGAAACATATTGCATTCTTTCAATATTTTGATAATGAAATTATGTACATACTATTAAACGTCGCTTCTTGAACGATATCCCACATTTCATTTCATTCTTTTTATTTTGTTTTTCGCCATATTTCATGTTGCCATGGCAATCCAGGCGATAATCACTAATGTTTGGTATTGTTGGAAACGTTATTGTAATAGATTCAACTACTACTACTACTACTACTACTATTACTACTACTACTACTACTACTACTACTACTACTACTACTACTACTACTACTACTACTACTACTATTATTATTGTTATTGTTATTGTTATTATTATTTCTCTTATCTCAATTATAGCCTGATTCTGATACAAGAAACGGTTCCTATGTGTTACACTTCGATTCCATTCCTGTATTCTAGCTTATCTGTTTATATCCAGTAAATATTGTATTTGTCACATTTATTATCAGTTTCAATGTAATATGAACGTATCTCTTAACAATATCTTTATTGATTCTCTGGACAGAAACGTTCGTTGTGCTTAATACAGTATCACTATATCAACGAATTAACTATGAAAGTGTTGTTGGCAAGTAGAAACTATATTTTTCTCATCTTTTCTCATTTTCACGCTACCTACACTTTCGTACTAAAAAGAATGTTAAAACAAGATCATGGATAATCTTAAGTTTCCATAGCTGAAATTACCTATTTTATTTTTCACCTGAATTTCTACAATTTGAAAAACCGAGAATTTCACCAGAGTATGTGAGAATAGTTTTATATTTTCGAAATGAAAATATCTCTTTCATGACAATATCATCATGATAGAAAAGATAAGTGCCATTCAGCTACCGGAATCCCCTATGAGTGCTACTCATCCTTTCAGGTAAGAATGTGTACGTGAGTAACACTCTCGGTGTCTGATCAATTTTTCTCTGTGTTTCTTGCACTATGGAAGAATAAACTCTAAGTGGGCATTTGTTCGCAAAGTTGCAATGCTAAGAAAAGCTGTTAAAAAGAAAAAAATATCTATATGATAATACGAAAGATTATAATGCTTTTCACTGAAAATAAAACGCTTTACAAATGTTCTTTACCAGAATTGTGCTATCTCCATCAAGGAAGTTCTTTGCTAACTAAAGCCAAATTTTAAAAATAACTCGATTTTACTACTCGCTTAAATAAGATTAGCTGTTACCATATAAATCACAGAAAATATGGTTGACTTGGAGCTAAAAACCTGCAGAATTCTATAACATTGCGATATTAACTTCTCGTGTGTGTAAGTGTGTGTATGCGCGTATTTTGTTCTGTCCTCTGTGTGTGTGTGCACACGAGTGTAATGTTTCATCAACTTGGAAATGTTTTACTAGCTTTCCCACATAACACAATTTTCCTGTGTAATTATCGCTTTATTTACATTCAAAAATCTCATCATAAACCCAAATTATGGTGACTTCGTTCTCACCGACTAACGTTTTATTTCGAGTACATTTTTCTTTTTGAACATTGCTTCTTGAATAAATTAAACACACTGAATATACAGAAGAGAGGGCTCATAAACTTGTAAGGCCTGCTGTTGGAGTGGAAACAATATTTCCTTGAAGATTTTGTCGGTTAATTCTCAAAAAGCTGCTGAAGAGATATTGACTCAAAGGAGGAAACTAAGTTGACGAAATAGTTGTAACACTTTTATAGGAGTGTTACACATGCTTTAAAAGTTAAGATTATAATCACTGACCATAATTCAACACACTGAACATCTTTTACTATACACACACACACACACACACACACACACACACACACACACACACACATATATATATATATATATATATATATATATATATATA
>NC_068982.1:114637428-114638222 GCF_001194135.2 Octopus bimaculoides
GATTGCAGATAATATTTCTGAATCTCTTTGATTCTTTACATGTGCTGGCCTCCTGATAATTAATCGATATTAATTAATATATGGCTAATTACCAGATTTTATAATAATATTATATATATATATATATATATATATTAGGTTGTCAAGAACGTTCTTGCGGTTTTTAACCTTTAAATTCAGATGCACATATCTCGGCTCAAACAAAACTTTATTAATCGAACTAATCACAATCAGAATCAACACACTTTTGTCAACGGAAAACAAGTTTATTCATGCAAGTAGCGTAAAAATCCTGCGTTCTGGCGGTGATGAAGTCGTTGAAGGCGTGTTTGGCATCGTCTTGGTTTTTGAAGCATTTCTCACGCAGGATGTAGTCGAGATGCTTGACAAAGTGGTAGTCGGTAGGCGAGAGTTCTGGTGAGTATGGAGGACGAGGCAGAGTTGCGTAGCCCAATTCGTTCAACTTCTGCAGGGTCAGTTGTGCGACGTGCAGCCAGCGTTGTCGTGGAGAAGAATTGGTCTTTTTCTATTGACCAATGCTGACTGTTCTTGTCGGAGTTTCTTATGCATTTCATCCATTTGCTGACAGTACTTTTTCACCGTAATGGTTTTGCCTTGATCCAAAATGCTGTGATGGATGAGACCGGCCACAGACCACCAAACAGTCACCATGACCTTCTTTTGGTGGAACTTTGGATTCGGGAAGTGCCGTGGAGCTTCGCCAGCGTCCAACCACTGGGCTGAGCGTCTCGGGTTGTCGTAAAGAATCCACTTTTCATCGCCAGTCACAAGCC
>NC_068982.1:114638373-114648552 GCF_001194135.2 Octopus bimaculoides
GGGGGGGGGTTGTCGTTCAATTCGTGCGGCACCCATTTCTCAAGTATTTTTGTTTTTCCAATCTCTTTCAAGGGGTTGGAAATTGTCGTATACGTTACGTCCAATTCAGAAGCAAGCTCTCGAACAGCTGTGTGTAGATTGGCTTCCACTAAGGCTCTTAGTTGATCGTTGTCAACATCCGATGGCCGACCACTACGCTAATCATCTTCAAGACTCTAGTCACCGCTACGAAATTTCTTGAACCACCATTGTGCTGTACGTTCATTAGTGGTTCCTGGACGAAACGCATCGTTGATATCGCAAGTTGTTTTAACAGCTTTTCGGCCTAGCTTGAACGGGAATAAGAAAATTGTGCGAATTTGCTTTTTATCCATGTTGTATTCAACGTTCCGGGAAAAAATGGCCTAATTATTCAAAGAGAAAAAGAGTAACACGATTAGGTAGAGCGAAAGACGTGCTTTAAAATGATATATAAAGTCAAAGTAATTTAATGAAAATTAATTTGAAAGTACATCATTTAAAACCGAAATAAAAAATTCCGCAAGAACTTATGTTCTTGTTAGTTTTTATGGCAAGTTATACATAGAATCAGTTTAATGTTAAAAACTGAAACTTCTCGATACTTTTTAGCAGAGTACAGGAAGCGGCTGACAGTGATTTCGAAGTTTATACTCGATTACCTTCAGCAGATCGTGATTTCCTATGATTTTTTTTTACTTTTGTGAACTCTTAAAAAACCAACATTATACACGATGAATATCGGTACTAATTACAGTAAAATCAGTTTATGTAGGATTTTCAAATGAATTAGTTGTCTTTGTTAGAATTTATATTAATCTATTCATTCGGATCGTTATTGACTTAATAATTTAGGTCCCTTTCTTCTGTGTGTTATCAAGTCAGCAAACAACGGTTGATTTCCTTAACTGAACCATGTACCTATGATAGAACTTTTGTAGGAGGATACAAAGTTGATTTTCCGTTGATTTTCTTTAGTTGCTGTTTATAAGATATCATTTCATCAGTTATAGTCAATTCTCAATAGAGAGAAAGGAAAAGGTGGGTAGAGAAAGATGAAAAAATCAGGGTCAGTAACTGAAAGGATGAAAGGTAAAACTGGAGCAAGTACTGCCTAGTATTCTATTCGGTGCTCTAACTACTCTACAAATAAAAGAAATATTAACCATTTTATGAATGAATGTAATGGGTGCTTATTAGCTTTGAGAATTAATTCTGGAACTAAATGTTTTACATATTTAATGTCGTTCTCATTCAACTCCCTGTTTACTAATGTCCATATGCATTTACATCATGGGACTGTTTCAGCAATGACCACATTTTCTAATGACATCTGACACTAATCCGCATGTGAAACCTTCATTACACCACGACACACGCTTGCGTTTTTACTGTCTAATCTTCACAAATCCATTCAAAGTCCACATCTCGTTGCCATGCAACGTCGCATTTTGTACACAAGCATCGTACAATCTGCTTTTCACTCTGACGGAAGAGCCCTTTGGCTGCCAACAGAAATAATAGATCTTTGAACTTTTCCAACCTTACTTACTCTGATTACTATACTTCCAGAACATCCACACCGACTACTTAGTAGGTTAACCAGGCAACAGAAGCTAACGAGTACTCTTACAGAACATCCGAGCCCTTGAGGGAATCTATTTTTTGTATGCTCCATGCGCATATTGTCCTTGTGCAGCTGCATATGAAGTCAGCCCTCTCTGTTATCCCTCTTGTGATCCCACAATACGTTTTGTCTGGCCCTTGTTTGCACTGGGCATGCGTAAACATGTTTCTACCTACTCCTTATCTTCATACCCAACTCATCCATTTTCTTGATAGTGGCAGAGTCCTGTTTTCTTTTTCACTTAGGATAATTTTAGTATTGACTAAGTTTACTATAATGATTTTCAATTTCAGATTTTGCTTCAATGTCTGGAATTTCTTCAACTCTTCTAGATTCTACCTTAAGAATTAGATTATTCATATACATGACTTCCTATGGTGAATCGGTCTTAAACTACAACATACATACATACACATATACATACATACGTAGACAGACAGACAGACATACAGACAGACAGACAGACAGACAGACAGACAGACAGACAGACAGATAGATAGATAGATAGATAGATAGATAGATAGATAGATAGATAGATAGATAGATAGATAGATAAATAGATAAATAGATCACAGCACGCATCTAAGCTACCCATATTTTGTAGCAGGATTCTGCTAGCTAGTCCAATATAACTTTGTTATTAAACACACACACTAATGAATGCAGTATGCCGGTGTGTTGATATGTGTGCATGTGCTTCCGTGCGCATGTGTGTGTGATGGGTGGAGTACGTGCGTGCGTTAAAAAGCGATTCTTGGAGTTTTAACTAGTTATGTTTGGCTAAGAAAACTGTGTAGACTAATTAGAACAGACGTGTAGCTGAATTACACGGAAGAACTGCACGGATAACTGAAGTCTATAAACATTAATATCATAATCTGTTTGTTAACAACCTTAACAAACAAAATTAGATTTGGTCTCCAAGACATCGGCAATATGCCATATTCTTCACATATCCGTTTGTAATTCTATTAATTAAGCATCAGTTGTTGTTTTGTGCTTGCTTGTTGATTTTTTATATATTTTGGTGTTTAGAAGAGGATTTTTTTTTTTTTTTAGAAAATGAAGATATCACCAGAACCACTAGGTTGATGATGGTTAGTATCGAAAAAAAATGGTCTTCTCCCACGAAGAGTCTCCCAAAATGTTGATATCTACTACGCATCATATTCCACAAGATGCTTCTTCAATATTCCAGTTATAGCCATCATAACATTTTTATTTGTAAAGTTGAATCTAGGATTACTTTATCTGAATTGTCTCTTTATTATCAATACGGGTGTATTTTCATGGAGATTTCACGACTATTTGTAGAAGATTAAGCGACCAGACCTTTGTTCAAAGGTGTTCTAAATGGTACCATTCGAGTTCCTGTTTTTTTTTCTTTAGGTATATGTGTATCGAGGAATATATATACTGAGTGTATCGTTCAGTTTTTAAACGGTATGGTGTGGTTCAAGGAAGATTTGGTTACTATTCTAGCAGGTCGAACGACTGCATAGAGACCTCTCTTTTCAGTGTTATATTGCTAGGCAGGCAATTCAATTCTCAACTCAAAGAAAGCACGTATGCATTGAAGTATATTCTAATGTGCACCGACCGACGTGAGTGAACACCAATATATGCATCACGTGCATTCTTCTGCTGAACACTTAACAGCATATACGAATGAATGTCACGTTTGTAATATTCCTTACTTCTTGTCATTGCAACTAATTATCTTCAGTAACATCTCTATGATGTAACAGCAACGAAAACAGCCATCATGCACTTCATGCATTTTCTTAATTCACTGCTGAACTTCGGGTAATAGCATACCTTAACACTTCGTGAACAATTATCTGAAATGCAGTTATAATACACAATAATATGCCCAAATGTTGATTATATGTTCCTCTTACTACTGTACATTACAGCCATTTGTAATACGTTATGAGTCATTTCTAAGATATAACTAATCGATAACATATCCCAATATATTTTGTT
Source organism: Octopus bimaculoides (assembly GCF_001194135.2). Taxonomy (NCBI): domain Eukaryota; kingdom Metazoa; phylum Mollusca; class Cephalopoda; order Octopoda; family Octopodidae; genus Octopus; species Octopus bimaculoides. The sequence continues at coordinate 114,642,005 of NC_068982.1, forward strand.
ATTCCTTTTATTTCATAATATAATATAGTTCTTTTTTTATCTTCACTTCCTTCTCCTGTATTTTCTTTTTAAATTTCTCACATATCTTTGCTAAAATACTTGTTTCCCATATTATTATGCATATATCAAACATTAAGTTCTCTGTGATCAACTATACAAAGAATCATAAACAGTTCTATGTTACATAATTTACTCCCCGTCTTCAGTTGCTTCTCGTGTCCGGCAATCTCAATTTCTTCCTGACTGGGTGGTTCTCCCATATTGAAGGCGTTGAAAACCACTCCTTATAAAGAAAAAAGACAAGGAAAAGTCGGCGATAGGAACGGTTTTTGTTGTTTGCGTCATTCGTTCTTTAAGTTTTTCTTCAACTGTTGTTTCTACATTGACTTCAAAAAGGTCGCTTCCGTGGGTAATAGTGTTATGCTAGTTGGAGCGGCCTTTGCTTCAGTTTCCCAAACAGATACATAACAGGTAAACACACGCATTACTATGTGAAAGTGAGTGATCAGGGGCGGACTGATGACGCAAAAATAATGGATAGGCAACTAACTTGTACAACTAACAGCTGCTCTCCCTCTTTCTCTCTCTCTCTCTCTATATATATATATATATATATATATATATATATATATATCTCACACACACACACACACACACACACACACACACACACACACACACACTCACACACACACATACACACTCACACACGCCATTCGAAATGAAGACAAAAGTAAAATTACAATCTTTGAAAGTTATTCACACTTCCAAAATTATCTCCCTTATTCAGTCAATGATTCAACTTTTTATTGTATTTATCATACAAACATAGAATATTGATTTCTCACGGAGTCAGAGGGTTTGCGGAGGGGTGCAGTCGAATAGATTGGTTCCAAGATTCTAGCAATGCCTCCTCCATTATCTTCAAACTGTGCACCTTAAAACTAGCCTCTAGCCTCACAAAACTTTTCAATTACGGTCTCTTTCTTACACTCTCTCTATAAGGATATATCCCGATATTTTTAAATACGAAACAGTGTATCACATTCCCAAGAAGTGCAATCTCTTTAACCCTACTGTCAATCATCTCATCGCTATCGATTCCAACGTATTAATGGTGAGAGACATTAGTAACAACCTTCTCCAATAGTTTTAATCTCTCTTCTTTCTTTCAATTAACTAAAACTCTTCAAGCCAGTATCCCTTCATGGCTGCCGTCCAGTGACTGACATCAGTCAAATAAATATCAAAGATCTGTGTATGTACTATGTATATATGTGTTGTGTGTGTGTGTGTGTGTGTGTGTGTGTGTGTGTGTGTGTGTGTGTGTGTGTGTGTGTGTGTGTGTGTGTGTGTGTGTGTGTGTGCGCGCGCGTATGTGTGTGCGTGTATGTGAATATGAGCGTGTATTTGTATGAATTGTAATGGAAAGGATCGTGCGAAAAGGGACAGAAGAAAGGGACCTAAATATATATATGTCCATTATATTGAAACTGCACTCATCTATAACTATTTTATTGACAAACCAACGCGAGAGCCAAATTTCTCTCAAATCACATTCTAATGTCTTTAAAAAGTGACGCGGAGAAGAATACTATGACTAATAAAATCCTTGATACACCAAAAAGGACGAATGGCTTATGACTGTACACCTTAAATCGTGAGTAGGCTCTATTAGGACTGATATGGAGTAAAAGCACAACAATAACCTAACAATGGAGCTTACTGTTGTCCGGTAAAGAATCGCAGTTATATTCCCCTCGTATCATATCCCCACCCTACACCTTAAGAGATGAGGAAAAACACATTGGATAATACATCAAGAAAAATTGGACAGTTAGCCTTTAATGTCTTCGATCATAGGTTTGTTCTATCTTGGGTCTAAACAAAACGATGTACTACGTTCGGTTTCGATCCTTCTGTGTCTTCGGGATTAATATGTTACTTCACTATATGATGTCTGTCAATTCTTCGATTCCCATTAACTAATCTTATCGATTAGCTATCATTATAATTGTCAAATAAAATGATACGTTTCATTTGTTTGTTTGTTTGTTTGTTTTATTCATCCATCTTATCAGTAACCAGTCAATTCTTATATTTTATTACATTTAAAACTGAATTCTTAATCCATGTGGCTGTCACTCTTTCCCATTAAAACTTTCATCTATTTTATAAAATATTCTTTCATTAAAGTTACTTGAAAGCGAAGAGCAGCACCCATGACTTTTTCACATAGAAGGTGAGTGAGAAAGAGTGGCAATTATACTCAACCTAGAGACCCGGGTCAAATGCTTGCGATAGAGTGGTCTCCGCTAAAGGCACCCAAGAGCCGGATACTTATTTCAAACGGAGATGGAGACAACTAATGTCTACTTTATAATAAAAAAGAAACAGGAATAGTCCTTCAGACGATTTCCACGAAATTTTATATCGAGCAAATCTCCCTCATAAGGGTTTGCTAAACTCGTAAAGGCTGAAGACCTTTTTCAAAAGTGCTCTGAGATTGAACCTAATGTCACGTAAGATTATAAATTAAACATTTTGATTAATACTTACTTAAAAGTGCATTGTTGTTATATCCATCTTATCAATAACCAACCAGTGATGCACTTTTATTACATTTAAAACTGAATTCTTAACTTAATCCATATGCCTATCATCCGTCTCATTATTTTTTCCCTTTACACATTTTCATTAGAACTTTTAAAACGTCCTTTTAAAGCTTCTAATTTTATATCTTGGGTTGTTTGGATTTTCAAGAAATTTTTTTTTTTTTTTTTGGTATTTCTTTGATTTATTTTGAAAAAGCACTTTATTTCAATCTCAACTACACACATTTGACGTTTATGGAATGTTTTATAACTGCCAAGATTCAATCGTAAAGAAAAATATGCACGTAAGCTAAAATACAGAAAACAAAATAACAAAAACGCGATTAAATTCTAATCACTTGTTAGCAAATTAAATAGTGTGTTCAAATATAATATACACTTAGGCATGTGAATTGTATAAAACTACTTCTTGAAAATGTGTAACTGGATACCAGCAGTTACATAATGTGGTTAAATAATAGTAATACTGAACTATATATATATAGGCGTAGGAATGGCTATATGGTATGAAGCTTGCTTCTCAACCACATGGTTCCGGGTTCAGTCTCACTACGTAGCACCATGGGCAAGTGTTTTCTACTAAAGCCTCATGCCGACTGAAGCCTTGTGAGTGGATTTGAAGGACAGAAACTGAAAAGAAGCCTGTCATGTGTGTGTGTGTGTGTGTGTCTACCTCGATCGCTTGACAACCGGTGCTGGCTTGTTTACGTCCCCGTAACTAAACAGTTTCGGCAAAAGAGACCGAGAGAATAAGTACCGGGCTTTAAACGTGACTAAAACCTTTCAATGCTGTGCCCCAACATGTCCGCAATCTAATGACTGAAACAAGTAAAAGATAAAATGTGTGTGTGTGTGTGTGAGAGAGAGAGAGAGAGAGAGAGAGAGAGAACAGAATCCAAGAAGACTGATAGTAATCGACAACAAGACTTTTAGCATCTGAAGAAAGAGTGCAGGAACTTTGACAGTACATTTTTATTTCAGCTAAGAGTATTTTTGTGAATTTAACAAGCAAGAACAATGAACCTGAAATATACTATATAAAGGCAAATGTAAATGATATTTCATAAATGTGTTGTATTTTAATATTATAACCATAACTATAAACAAACTGCTTCTGTATATGCGATTGTGTTTTATCAGTGTACTTATAGATGTGATTTCACATGCATGTCCAAAACCCTAGCTGTAATTATGTTAATCTTTATCATTTGATAGATTCATTTTGATATTTTGATGCGATTTTTTTTTCTATTTCAAATAATTAAACATATGCTGCAATGAACTGTTCCTCTAAACTAGCAAACCAATATATTCTATGGAAGGTTAGCTTTAGTACAGAATAAAAAATTTTTAATGCTTCGTCTAACTTTTTTTGTTCCAGTTCCCAAACACACATAAATATGTATAAATACTTTATTGAATTAAGGCATAGCCCTGTGGTTAATAAGCCGCTTTGCAGCTGTGTGCTTTAGTGTTCGATTCCGTTTGATCCCGCATCCACATTATTTCTATCTCTTGCCGTCTCACTCCTTTTCAATCTCTTTGTATTTTTCTCTCTCTTGCGTGTGTGATCGTGGGAATGTTTTGCAGCCTCACTGTCTATCATAGACTCGGAATACAATATAAACAGCTCCTTTGATGACAAAAATCGCAGAAATCATTCTGAGATTTAGGCTACAGAAAGCTTTGCATTTGCACAATACGGGCGAAAAATAAACTCTACCAAATATTGTTCGTTATCAGATTTAAAATTATGGTTAACATAGTCACGTGATACGCAGAAGTAGACAGACCATTGTGAGTCGACATTTGTGCATAATTTTGGAAGTGAAATGGTGAAATAAGTCTCAGTCGTCATATGATAAACAAAGTAGATCAGGCTGAGGAGCGAAGTTTTTTGACAAGCTGAAAACCCTCGATCGAATAACACCGTATACAAGACGCTATGCTTGGAATGACCAATTATAAACACTATTGGAACTCACACACAAGGTACAGGAAACTTATATATATACACCACTCTGCTTAATTAATGGAACTGCAGATACAATATCCTTACGTGTCTCACTCCAGTTTTCATTCCTCCACTTCACTCTGCATTTTATATCTTCTCTATAATAACTATTACTTAAACATTTTCCCGCACCGTCTCTCATGAAGGGATATATAAAATATCCCAGAAACAGCTGTAAGACCTTCTCTTTATAAGTGTTCTGAAAACATTCACAGCCTTGGATTTTTTTTATCTCATTCTGTTTATATATATATATATATATATTGTCCACCAATTTACGCTCACGAACATTGCTCGTCTCAAAGCTACAGTAAAAGGTACTTGTTCAATGTAATGTGCAGTGGGGTCAAACACAAGCGTACGTGATTGCTAGACGAAATTTTAAACTACAAAACTATGTTGTAATTCCTGCGATTCATTCATATATGCTAGAGTGCATTTGGAAACTGGAAAAAAAGCAAACGTTAGACCTAGCATTAAAAATATAAGATTCTGCACTAACGATAAACTTCACTAGAACATAGTCGTTTGCTTGTTTTAGACCAATAATTATTGCGGCAAATGTTTGATCATTTGCAATAGGAAACAAAAATAAAACTGAACAGCAAAACATAAAAATGATCCTACCAAATTATAAAGATTAACATAACTTCAGATAGTGTTCTGAACGTAAATGTGACGTCATTAGCTCACTTACGAATGGTTGTAATGTTGGTTTTCGATTTTTGAAATTTCCTTGCATTTTTTTTTCTTCTTTCAATCGACCAATTACTACTTCGCATCTTAAGGCATCCCGCTGCCTTCATTCGTCTTCTCTCTTGTACGAATTCACGAGGGAAGTATATTTGTTTGTATCGTCATATGTTGATCAATATTTATGAATTTCAGATGATATAGAAACATGCACTTTATAAATATATATATATATATATGTATGTATGTATGTATGTACGTATATATGTATGTATGTATATATAGACATATATATACACACACGCACATATGTATATATATATATTTATTTATATGCATGTATGTATGCATGTTTGGTTTTACATATGTGTATATATATATATATATATATATGTGTGTGTGTGTGCATGTGTCTTTGTGTGTATGTAAATATAGACATATATGCACGTAGGTAAGTATGTATTTCTATGGGCTGGAAATAGAAATATAATATGGCGAGACACATGTGTAGGAATACGTACATAAATGCATATATCAATGCGTTTGCACTTAGCAATACATACGTTCACATACACAGATACGCACGCACGCACACACACACACACACACACACAGATTCTTAAATTCATACATTTATGAATTCCATAGAAATCTTATTAAATTACATAATTTATGTATTTATGCAAATACCTGTATATGCATCAGCATATATGTGTATACATTATGTCTATCTGTCTCAGCACGTGTGTGTACATGTGCAGATCTTCGAATATATGTATGTGTATATAGTATGTATGTTTAACTGTTGGTATTAATGCACACAAATGTGCACATTGTATGCACGTATGTTTCTAAGTATGCGTGTATATGTCTACATATATGCAAGTATATGTGTATGTATGTACGTATGTATGTATTTATGTATGTATGTATGTATGTATGTATGTATGTATACAACTAATGTGTGAGTGTAAAATGTATACCTATATATCAGCGTGTGTGTGTGTGTGTGTGTTTCTTTCCTTCCATATACGGATGTATGGATGTAGGAATGAATAGATGGATAGATGCAGGCATGTATGTTTTTATGTACCTATGTATGCACATTTGTGTTTGCATATGCTAGATTACATATCTGTATATATGTACGTAAACACGTGCGCACAAATACACACAAACTCATATATATATATATATATATATATATATATATATATATATATATA
>NC_068982.1:114649656-114655874 GCF_001194135.2 Octopus bimaculoides
TGTGTGTGTGTGTGTGTGTGTGTGTGTATGTGTGTGTGTGTGTGTGTGTGTGTGTGTTGGCTTTATGTGTAACAAGTGAGTATGCACGCTGCCTATTTATTAGATTGAATTAATATTTCCTTTTTATTATTCATATTCCGTTTTTGCTTTTTGTTTGTTCTTTATTTTCAAATTTTTACTTCACCACTTTTCCACCATTTTAGCTATCTCTGCTTTCTCAGTTTTCCTATACTATTTATTCTTTATTATTTTGTTGTAAGTCTTAACATACAATGGTATATATTTTCTTTCACTTGATAGATAGATAGATATAAAAAATAATAAAAGTAGTAATAATAATAATAATGATTTCAAATAATAATAATAATAATAATAATAATAATAATAATTTAATTTATATAAATAAGTAAATGGCTCAAATCTATGACATATAATCAATAACTTGCCAGAACTGTACGGCTAAAAGTGTTAAGTTTGTTCCATATATGCAAGACGGTTGAGATCCAAGTAAATATTGCATTTTTGTGTTAAAATCTTCAGTTAAGCTTCGTTCAAGTCTTGCAGGCGTCTGTCACACAAACACATGTGTTTGCCTACATATGTGTGTGTGTGTGTGTGTGTGTGTGTGTGTGTGTGTGTGTACACATATATACATATATAAATATATATGTGTGTGTGTATGTACATACATACACACATGTATATATATAAATACATAAATATATATACAATATGTATGTATGTATGTATGTATGTATAAGCGATAAGCCATAATGGTGACAAGACAGAAACAAACACAACTTTGCTTTTACTTCCCAATATCTTAGCTTTTGATGGTAATGCTGTTAGTGATGTTTAGTGGTGGCAGCGACCGCGGTGGTCGAGGTGATGTTCTTGATGCTATGGTTGGTGAGGAACTGATGATGGTATAATAATGTTGTTAATGGTGGCGGTGGGGATAATGGTGGTTGTGGTTGTGATGACATTGAGGCTGTTTATGGTGGTGTTGGTGGTGGTGGTGGTGGTGGTGGTGGTGTAGCTGTTATTGCTGTTGCTGCATTTACTGCTGCTGCGGTTGCTGCAGTTGCTTTAGCTATAATTGCTTTCGTTCCGGCTGTGCTGTAATTAACTTTGCTGCTTCATTTACAGTTGATTCTGTTGTTTTAATCTCATTAGATTGGCAGTACCGTTTGAACGTCGGACAAAATATCTAGTTAACTCCTTTTACATTCAGATTTCAAATCCTGCGTTGTCAAATTTACAATTTGTCTTCCTGAATTCGGCAAAATAATTACAAGGGTATGCTGAAAACTTTCTGGCTTTGGGCAAATGAAAACATAGGAAGATCAGTTAATTATGATTTTATTCAACATATTACCCTCTAGCTTCACATACTTATTGCAGTGGTTCTTCGGTTTTTCTAAGCCCTGTGAAAGAACCCGGAATGTTGGGCCTCCAGCCAGGCCTTTCGCGATACCTTTAAAGCCAGGAACTTTTCAGCACAGCTTCATCAGTGAAGTACTGGAGGTGAGATAATTGATTATTTGATCAACTTCTATTTGATCAACTTCTACTTCCAACTTTCTTTCACATTATCTTTTCCGCCATCTTTCGCAGGTTGCTCTTCCATCCAATTCGTAGTTCACCTCTGCCTTTTTTACCGAGTGTTTGTCTATGTTTGTCAAGTGATTATACTCTGCTCACCAAAATATCCTTGCAGCTCTTCTAAATTTCAAGCTTGTATATCATACTAACTTTCTGTTGTAAACATTCTGTCGTTGCTTTTTAAATGTCGATTTTTACTCAGAAATAATGGTTTTGACTTTAAGCTTTAACAATTAATTACATATAAATTATAATGATTGCAATAACGCTTTATTAGTCTGTCTTTCTTTCAATAAGATTGTTATTTGTCTTATCACTAGTCGCGTAGTGAATAAAAATACGATTCTCCTTATTTCATAATGTGTCCCAGTTCGAATCCAATGTGGTACTAAGTACATGATTTAAGATCAAAACGTAGTGTAGATGTAATCATTGTACGTTGCGCATGTAATCATTCGAAAGACCAAAACTCATCATTTCTAAGGCTAAATTTTATTAATATATATGCACAGGCACATATGCATAAATAGATAAACAGACAGGCAAGCAGGCAGACAAATAGATAGACAGACAGATACATACATACATCTCTACGTCATAATAAATGTATATACGCAGTTGAAAGGCATGATGCGAGTGACATACGAGACCACTGCATTGACAAGCCAGAAGAAAGACTAAATGCGTCTGACGTTCTTGTGATTCACTGCTGCGACAATGTTCGCGTCGCTCCGATATATATTGTTTTTAACACAACGTGACAATTAAGTGATCTTCACAGACATAAAATACAGCATCCCGCCTTTCAAAGGTGTATTTATATTTAGCATGATACACAGACGGCGATTTTAATTAAATGCTGTTTCTATTACATTCACTGAACTTTTTACAGCTCGACAAGCTTTTCACAATATCAGTGAATGTATTATTCGTTGTCTCCTGCATATCGAAGTATGAATGTCAAGTGGATGACAAACGGGTGTGCATCACTGACAAGCCCAAAAAGGCAAAGTGCCTCTGTCGTTTCACACACGTGCTCACACACACACACACACACACACCCGTGCTCACACACACACACACACACACACACACATACATACATACATACATTCGCTGATCAACAAAACTTGTGATCAAAATCATCCCATCCATGATTATTCCATCTTATTTTAGCGTGGACTACATTATCCAATATATCCTCTCGTGTGAGTAAATTTTGGCTGCTATCTATAGCAGGTCAAGAGACTATGTAGGTGTTCCTTTGTTCGGTAGCGCGATCGGTAGAATATCAATCTCATAATCTATCACTTAGTACTGTTGTCGTTATTGTTATTGTTATTATTATTTGTGTTCTTATTTTACATCTGGTTTTGTTTTGGTTTTAATTTCATTATTTTTTACTAATTTATTATAGAAATAGATGACTTGGAAAACAAAGTTGTTGTTGTTGTTGTAGTTCTTCTTCTTCTTCTTCTTCTTCTTGTACTATACTACTGCCTCAACTACCACTACCATCACCAGCTCTTGTTATTTTTGTTGTTGGTCATGCATGTTGTTATTTTATCGGTTGATTTCGAGGAGGATAAGTCAGAGGAAAAAAGAAATAGATTTCTCTACCGAATTTGTTGTTGTTGTTACAGCTGTTACTATTTGATTTTGCAAAAATTTTTTCCGGCATTATTTTTATTATTATCATTTATTTGTTCATTCATTTATTTATTTATTTATTTATTATAGAAGCTTCTAGAAATAATATTTTCCATTCGTTACAAGAATATATTTATTTAGTTCTTTACATCATTTTTATTAATTCTATTTTAGTTTGTCTTACGTGAAAAAAAAAAGTAATTTTCTTCACATTTATTAAACTATTTCTTTTTCTATGTATACTTGTTGTATCTCGATTTTTATGTGGTTTTAAAATTTTTACGTATGCATGCATGCGTGTGTGTGTCTGTGCATACGCGTGTGTGTGCGTACGTTCCAAACAGAGTTGGTGTCTGGAGTCATGATGAGAAGAACATATTCACACACGAAGTGATATCCGCGAAGGAAATACTGTAAATACGTTATATTGCTAAGAGACCTTCAGAAAATAATTCATTGAATCATAACCTGAAATGGATTCGATGTTGATATTGATATATTTACACTTCGATTTTCATCGATATTTGTATTGATAGCTTTCATCAGCCAACTTAAACATTTATCATTTCATTCCAACTTCCGTCTGCTTATTTCCCTTATTTTTTTTTCTCATTTTTTAAAATTTTTATCCCTGGCTGTTTACTGGAAGGTGTCATTGTCTACTTAAGCTCTACACCATTTTCTAGAGTCTGAAACTTGGTGGTAGTTGTAATATCACGGTAATCTATAATCATGACGTCATAGAGTATTGCATAGTAATAGTCGGGGGATAGGGGCTATGAGAGGCGAATACAGGGATCACATCGTATTCTAACTGTGGTATTTCCTGGGATCAGAGAAAATGTTTGCTCTCATTAAAAACTAACCTATACAGAAAATAGGGGGACAGCAAACGAGAACGTTGCACCCGCTAATAAAAATCCTCTCAGGGCCCCTGAATGCAGTTTGTTGTTGTATAAACTACACAGTTGTCTTATTGTGAGCTATAGTAAGCTGTTGCTTTTCTTGCTGCTGTTGAGAAGTCCAGGTCAGCACTGAACAAACAAACATATTGTCAAATGAGGCTATAACAACCACAATTCCATCTGTGACAAACTTCTCTTTTATTTTGGCATAGTGCATCCAGGGCCACACAGTCCAATATTACCCTTTCCACTATTATCATTGTTGCTGTTATTGTTATGATTATTATTATTACTATTATTATTATTATTATTACTATTATTATTATTATCATTATTATTATTATTATTATTATTATTATTATTATTATTATTATTATTATTATTATTATTTTCATATACACACAACAGATTAAACCGTTGGAAAAGAAAAAGACATACCATCGGGCCACAAGTAACCTTAGATGCCAAGAACCCTCCTAAGTATCCTAGCTGTCCGCCAGTTCTTCTGTCTAGCTTTGCTAATTCAGTTTTTGTCCAATCTACAAGAGTTACTGAGTATCTAAGTAATGGTTCGGTATATTAGACGCACGTTGGGATTGTGTAGGAGTAGCTGATAGAAGCAGAGGGGTGCTTTACTGTTGTCTGGTTATTTTATTTATTGTACATAACAAATTATGTTACAACACACTGAAACCTCGGGTGGAGGTGGTGAATGCGTGCATCACGTCCGTCATCTACTACCGCCTGACTCTCGTGCCTTTCCGCCGTTCGCGCCTCACAAAGTTGGAGCGCCTTCTCTTCAAATTTTTGTGGAGGGGACAGGTTCCATTGGTGAGACGGTCCATCTGCTGCTAGCACCTTCTACGCAAAGGGCTGGGCATGCCGTGATTAATGATGCGTAGACATGCGCTGAGGCTGCGGCATCTTCAGATATTCTGCTTAAACGGTGAACAAAATGGTCACTGTTTGTCAAACGGACCTTTCCGAAGCTCGTCTCCTTGACTGAGCTGCAGTCCTGCATCAAGAAGCGACCAAGACAGGGTGACTGGCATCTCGAATGCCGCCAGGCACTCACTGCCCTCTGCTAGGCGGGAAACGCGCTCAGTGGAACATCCACTCTCGAGTTCTATAGAAGGTTAATAGTGGGAAAGTGCGGTGACACACTCGGAAAGGCTCTGGGCGTCAGCGAAATCGAACTAACCAGTCTGTTCCGCAGGACTTTCGAGCTGGGGACGATGGATAACTTTCATAAATCCCTCGCATGGCACTGCTACCGGGGGACACTGTCGGTTCAATATAAACTCTACAGGCACGGAAGTGCTGTCAGACGGACCTGCCCGAGATGCGTGCAGAGCGACGAAACTGTCCTACACGCACTCGTTCAGTGTCCGTACATTACGGAATTGTGGGGTTATGTCGAACGGTTGTTGTCGCGTGCAGGACGGATCCGGCTATCGGCCAAGAGCATAGTGAAGGTCGACCCTCCGCCTTCCTTTGGCTAGGAAGGGCAGGCAATTTTCCTATCTGGTGGCAGTAGAGAAAGAGGTTGTGTGGTGGACCAGGTTGAAAGAACTGAAGACAGACACTTTTCTCTTCAGCCAATCCCTCATCGACTTTTTCAAATTTCATTTGAAAAGGAAGATGAGGGTGGAGAGAGAAGTGATGCCCCTCTCTCAGTACATTTGCTGAAAGGTGGGTGAATGTAGCGAAAATGACTCGTGTGAGTGGACCTACTCTAAAAATGCGCCTGTGGGCTAGTGAATTTGAGGAGGAGAGAGGTACTCTTCTCAAGTACCCACGAAGCGTCGAGTGGTTCAGGATTGCTTGGGTACCAGTCAACCCTGGGTGATTATCCCCCCGGATGTGAAATTTTCATTGTTATATTCTTCTTGTTCAATGTTTATTGTTACTGTTTTCCTAATTGTTTACTCGTTGTTTTATGTAAAACAAACCCACTGACCCCGTCTACTATATTGTCCCCTATATGTCGGCGCTGGTGGCCAATAAATGATATTATTATTATTATCATTATTATTATTATTATTATTATTATTATTA
>NC_068982.1:114655884-114664501 GCF_001194135.2 Octopus bimaculoides
TTATTATTATTATTATTATTATTATTATTATTATTATTATTATTACCGGGTTCCAACCCGGGCCGCAGCAAGAAAGTCCACCCACCACATTTCTCGGTCCATCATCACTGCCTCGAGGTCCGGTATACATTCCAGGCCAGTGTCTGCAATCAAGATATTGATATAAGTATGACGACGTTTTCCTCTTCTTAAATCACCATGAGGTGTGTTCCACAAGAGTAATCTGGGTGCTTCCAGTTCAGGGTGGTGCACGCATTGACCAGATACTTGCAGCTGTCTTTGCCTGATCTTCTCGCTAACTTTCGGGAAATTTCCATAAAAGTATTCATTTGTCATATGTTACTGTCACTTTACATTTAGGGTCATTTGTAGCAACCTTGTATAGCATCCATTTAACCTGTTTGATAATTTCTTTATCAGAGTCCATGTTTCACTGCCCTATAATAGCACTGATTCGACAGTTGCAATGAACAGCTTGATTTCCCATTTAAAGACATTACTGGTGGTGGGGAGGTAAACTCTTACCTAACAGGTATCTAGCAACGAAAACAGCAATAATTTACCTTTTGACATAAACTTCTGTGCTCGTTTGACCTTCTAGAAATAGCAGTCAACTTTCCCTCAAATAAAACACACAAAAAGAGAAGCTAATATGAGCCAAACTCTAGAGAATTGAAAATAGAGTGAACAGTTTAAACCCTATTATATGTTATCCACATCTAAACTAATTCTGCAGTTTCTTCAGAGTAATGTTATCATCAGAAACAAGACAGAGTTTATGCCTTTATTATAACTACTACAGACTGCTGATCCCTCTTTCAAGCTATGTTCAGTGTTTCGCCATGTCACTTCATTGAATTTTTCGTAAACCTTAATATTTCAGATACTAAACTAGAGTGAGTGAACACTCAGAATCAGCTGCGTCATTATATTACACTGACAACCAAAAATGTAAAATAAAGTTCACAGCTCGGAACGTAATCTTTTTATTCGACATTTGGCAGTCTAAGAAACAAATTCGTTCGATTTAGTTCCCCATAATATCAGTTCCACATGTTGGCACAATGCCGGCAGCTTTGTGTGAGGTGATAAGTCGACTACATCGACCCCAGTGCTCAAATGATACTTATTTTATCGACCCCGAAAGGATGAAAGTCGATCTCAACAGAATTTGAACTCAGGGCATAGCGACGATGAAATGCTGCTAAACATTTTGCCCGGCGTACTAACGATTCTGCCAGCTCGATACTTTTTAGTTCTCCATAATATCGTCTGAAGATCTGCGACGAAATATAAGCTAGAAGTATTTCAAACAACAAAAAAACTTCATATTTTATATTGTTCCTTCGTTGTTCTATCGTAGTCTTTTAAGTATCCATCATTTATTTTTGTAGTATTTTACCCACAGATGACAGATCCCTCTAGATTATACTCCTTTGCCCTTTAACCACACATATTCTTTTATTCTTTTACTTTTTTCAGCCATTTTGACTATGGCCATGCTGGAGCACAGCCCTTTTTTTAGTCGAAGAAATCGACCTATGGAATTATTCTTTGTAAGCCTGGTATTTATTCTATCGGTCTCTTTTTGCCGAACCGCTAAGTTACGTGGACGTAAACACACCAACATCGGTTGTCAGGCGATGGTGGGGGACAAACACACAAATATATATATATATATATACAACAGGATTCTTTCAGTTTCTGTCTACCATATCCACCCACAAGGCTTTGGTCAGCCCGAGGCTTATAGTAAGTGTCACTCAGTGGGACTGAACCCGGAACCATATGGTTGGGAAGCAAGCTTCTTACCACACAGCCACGCCTGCGCCTGCCACGTACAAGCTGTTTTGCGATCTATCCAGCCTGCCTCCTTTCGACTGTTTAAATATCGTTCACTTTCTTCTCACATAATGTCACATTTCAGCTGATTGCAAAGCTCGACCGTAAAGCATTAGCTTCTGACGTAGCTACCACTTATCAGAGTTTCAACATCAGGATTCATTTAAACACTGAACTACTAATTCTCTACACAATTTCCTTTAGCACAGCCCTTCTAATGAACTAGATAATAATCACATTATACATTCAACATCAAAGACAAATATCGGGCAACATTGTTGAACCCTTAAGGTTATCTTGAAATGTTGAATCCTTCCGTTGCACCTATAAGTTCCCTTTATTGTTGTCATGATTGCTTTGTTGTAAGTTGCAATTTGCCTTTAACTTAATAATTGTCCTTATAATATAACAACTGTCTGCAGGCGGGAGTTAAGCAGTTATTTCCACAAATGTATTAAATTAAAGGAAAACTGCAGTTGACGAAAACACAAACTAAAGATACAGAAACATTTGTAGAAGAAAAATCCTGGATTCGTATGCATGCCAACTATTCTAAGATTGTTTAGAACTATTTTTATGTATTTGCACGTCCATA
The DNA here is from genome assembly GCF_001194135.2 of Octopus bimaculoides. Classification (NCBI taxonomy): domain Eukaryota; kingdom Metazoa; phylum Mollusca; class Cephalopoda; order Octopoda; family Octopodidae; genus Octopus; species Octopus bimaculoides. The sequence goes on from NC_068982.1 coordinate 114,658,322, forward strand.
CATACATACATACATACATACATACATACATACATATATACATACATACATACATACCTATATATTCACATATATTTTGTATTTAGGCACGTTGGATGCATGTACGTATGTGTGTCTGTATATATATGTGTGTGTGTGTGTGTCTGTATATATATATATGTGTGTGTGTGTGTGTAGAAACAATTATTGAGATAATCAAATTAGATACATCAAATATATTAAATATATTAAGTATATCATATACATCAAATGTATATATATATGTATATATGCAAAGCGAGAGAAAGCAGAAGGTGGAAACTTTCAAATGATGAATGATGAATTTATATCAATAAATATATGTATATATTTATATAAATAGGTCCAACTTACACAGAGTACAAATGAAAGAGAAATTTAAAGGGATGGAATAAAGGTATCATGAGTCCAATAGCTGTTCCTGGAGGTTCGGCGATCCATAATAAAGTTGGTAGATTTAGTCCATCACAAAATGCGGCCGTATGGATGCATTTAACATAGGATGAGACGAGTCTCCTTCATCAAGGTAGAGAAGGCTAGCTCATCCCATCTTATGCTAAATGCATCCATATGGCCACATTTTGTGATTGACTAAATCTACCAACATTATTATGGGTCACCGAGCCCCAGATACAGCTGTTTGGCTCATAATACTTTCATTCCACCCTTTTAAATTTCTCTAGTATTTGTACTCTGTATAAGTTGGACCCATTTATATAAATATATACACATATTCATACATATAAACTCATCGTTCATCATCAGAAAGTTTCCACCTTTTTCTTTCTCTTGTTTTGCATGTATACTTATATACATATTTTGTATTTGATGTACTTAATATATTTAATATATTTGATGTATCTAATTTGCTTATCCCAGTAATTGCTTCTATCTCAGCTCAACCTGATCCCTCTTATAACCTTTCTTAACTTGTGGAATGATTCCCTGTAAAGGCATCGGAGTCTAAGTCTGAATCTTTTGAGCACTACTAAGTGTCTTCTATACTGAGAATCTCTGGATCCCTTCTGTGAACTATATATATATATATATATATATATATATATATTTGAGTCACTTGTCTATAATTACATTCCCTTTGTGTTAGAATGATTTGACTGAAAACACAAATAATGCACAAAATCGTGTGAAAAAAGTAGAAAGTTTTGATGTAGACACTAAATAATAATAATCTACTGTAATAATCAGATCCTGATACGTTAAGCAATGAGTATAAAAGGAAGACAGCACGGGGGGATAACTTTCATCAGAAAAAGTAAAAGAATGAGAATGAGTGGTGGGAAAATACAAAAAGAATGAGGAAATGCTGCTGGAAACGGGAAAAAAAAAATATTGATAAAAATCGCCTGGTAATGAATATCTATCATTGAGTCGGCTAACATGAGCTGAATCACTTGTGCGAAATCTCCGTCAAAGTTTCCACTTTAAAACGCATGAGCTGCGAGTTTAATATTTTATTCAGTTGGACCTTTATACTACTGTGCTGTAAACTCGTTATTTAAAGACATTAACCTAAAAATTATTAATATCATTATATTATATATTACTAACAAGCCAATGGGTGAGCTTTGACGTCCTCAAATAGCTACCCAATTTTCCTCAAATCACCACCTGTCGTCTTTAAAAAAGGAACAACACAATAAATATTGTAGTCCTAGATATAGTAAACTCTGGAATCCAAGGAAACTGTTGATGATTTGATAAGACAACCGTTAGTCAATAGGGGACGTCTTGGAAGAGTTAGAATGAGAGAGAGAGAAAGAGAAAGAGAGAGATAGGGGAGGGAAGAGAACAAGGGAAACATTAAATCAAGAAACATTGAAACGAGAATATTAGAACATCGTCAGCGTTGAATCAGCGACGCCAAACAAGCGTTGCCGAAATGTCACATATCCTCGGTTTGTTTGGTCAATGCTTAAGTAGGGCTAAACAATATATAAACAACTATATTGTTACTATAATTGCCTAAATATTTAAACCCTAGTCAATATAGTTAAACATTGAGTTTACAAATGAATAATTGCAAACGAGATAGTTTCAAGACAGCTGTAATGTAATTTCTTCGTTGCAAAATCAATTTTTCAAATATTCTCAAATATTTTAGACAAAAGCATATTTCATTGAAAAACTTTTCATTATCACTAAGGAAACAAACATTTTTAAAAACACCAGTAGTTCCAAACTTTTATCAGAGCTGTTCATTAATTACTAAATATATTTATACTTTTTAGAATGAAAAGCGTAGTTAAATAAGAGAAAATAATGTTTTATGTCAAAAGATATACAGACATACGCTAGACAGATATATAGAGACATTCTGTAGAAATGGATGGTTTACATAAAAAAGATATATCTGGCTTCAGAATATCGTATTATAGGATTTACTGTAAATAATAAATGCTCCAAGTATGAACATTAGTAAACGGCAAAATTAGTTATATTGGTGTCAGAGACGTAAAGAGATATTATCATGTTAATGGAACACAGAATTTTAAATACATTGCATATTTTAAGATTCGACTCTTTTGTTCAAATCCTACCGAAAGCGCTTTTGTCTTTTGTCACTTCTATGTCTCCTTCTTCTGCAACTTGCACTGCTGCTAAAGTGACCTCTTCTCCCCAGAAATGGCCAATCCCATATTGCCTCCATTCAAGCCCTTCTAACACACTCACTTTCCTTCCTCTGTCCACAATCCAGGCCACTCACTAAAAACTGCACCTAGCCAGTCTCCAAAACGCTGGACATCTGAAATTCCTTCCTTGCACATGTATCTATTTACTACAGTTGTTACCTTGTACTTGTACAAGAGAAACATTAACTGCGTCGATGTCACCAGTTTCAAAAATTCCTACAAAAGTCAAGACCCGGCTACTTCTTTCAGATCAACCAAGTAAAAAGTAACTAGGGTGTATTTTTTAAATGGTCTGTTCCTGCCCAAAAGAAAACTGCTAGAATTAAATTTAGTAATTCATCCTTAATATATATTTCTAATGTTATTATTGCTGTTAGTTTGTTTTAGATCAATTCAAATCAAGCACACCTATGACAAAAGCACTCAACACGTCATCATTTTGCCTTTATTTCAGTCAACGATATCTACGATTACATTATCCTCTATATTTTTCGTATTTTTTAAACAGTAGAGTGTGATTTACGTGAGATTTGACTGTTATCTCTAGCTGGTAGATTGATCACATTGAGGCTTTTTTTAGTTTATGTTTGTTTATCATTTTTCCTACTTTGATGATTAGTAACAGCAGTTTCTTATGATAATTGCTAGAATGGACTTTCAGTAACTTTAAACGATAAGTTTCAGCAGATAATTGAAATATTCAAAGGAAAGAGGTGTAATTAAATTGAGATTTGGCTGCTATTTCTAGCAGGTTGGACAGCAAAGTAGCGGCACTTTCACCAGTTCGTCAGTACATTTGTAAATAGTGGCCACATCGGAGATGAGAAAGGTAAAACTTATTGGTAAGCGATCAGAGACAGGTTAACATTTCGAAGGCCCTTGGACTATTGGTACTGTAAGACTTCCAGTAATATTTTCAAAATTGAAAAAAAATGAAAAACAAATTTTACAAGGTTAACATTAGTTAAAATATCAATTGTTTTTCTTGATATTTTCTCGTAAACAAATGTCTTCAAAACATCAATAAATGTTAAGTAGATGAGAACATTTGTTTTCAGTTGCAATGAAAGCAATTACGTTTAGTAGTTCTTGCACCATTGTTGATTTGTATAGATTTTCTTTAGATGTTTTTTCTCTAGAGAAACTTCTCTCCCCAGTCGCATCAATTACCATTAAACACTAATAAATCCATATTACTATTTCAACATAAGGGATTGAAGGAGTTAATGTAGATATTGGAAGTTTGTAACTGTGTCATGTTACAACCTGAATTCATCAAATTTAACGACAAACTTCCTTAAACGAGAAATTTCCGACACACATTCAGGTTTGATATCATCTAAATCTGAAATTTACTGTTGCTGTTGACGTTATCATCATTCATTCTTGGTTCAGGAAACCAAATGACTAATGAATATTTTTATATCCTTCAATGTGATAGCAAAGCCCTATGTGCAATTTGTCTACGATAGGTGATCTCTACCTTAATTTCTTTTCTCATAAAGCAACATCTGAGAGCTTTTCTATCACTGATTTGTTTTCTTTTCCAGTACTATATTGTTAGTCAAATTATTTCGTATATTCTTTCTCATTTGGTTTATTTTTCAAACATTTCAGATAAATCCCGCTGCCACATCAAAAAGTCGAATAGGAATTCAACAACTTTAATAAATGACTGAAGCTCTAGTGTTTCATGCTGAAGCGATTAGCTCATTAGATTGAATTTCTTTTGTATTACAGCCCACATCTCTACCTAGGGAACTGAATCCACTTTGACAGTTTCTTGAGTATAGTGTTTGCTTTATAAAGTGTATCAACCTGAATTTAGACTCAAAGCTTATTGCTAAAAGTAACACAAATAATCAAAAATTCCTACTTTACTATCGAAATAGTTATTAGCTATAGTAATAATGTGCCGATTTTCGAATCAGTGCAATTCTTGCACAATCCATTACTCACATCTTGACTAAAACTGCCACCGAAGAAACACGTATTGTTCTACTGCGTATATAACGGTTGTTATCCAATGGCGAGGAAGGGATTCATTTAGCAGCGCATCACTATGCCAGAGTTGCATATGACAACGTAATGTATTTATATATATTGTTTAAGTGTGTACATGTGTGCATGTGTTTGGATAAAATAATATTATGATATATACGAAATGTAACACCACACCTTTCAGCGAATTGTGCCAAAAATATTAGATAAATAACTACAAAACCAAGACAAAAATAAGTGAATTACTGATTACGTTAATGCTCACTTCCATTTTTAATTTAATAATAAATTATAATGAATGACATATAAAGTAAAGATAACATATAATGAATTTCGTACAACAGCATGTGTTCATTGATGAATAGCACAAAATTTTATCCATAATTTAGGACAATAAATTACTTATCTTCGTCATTTAATTTATGATGACTAATATAGTAATGAAACACATCGATCTCTAGTACATCTGTGTTGTTTTACCGGTTGTGTCAATGATGATTCTAAATTGATTTCCCGCAACAACCATTCATCGAATTGTTATCTGATCTTGGTGGCGTTCCCATTGACACTTCTCTGTTTGAATCAAGTACGCCATTGAACCACGTTTATTTTCGATTGTACGACACATCAGTTTAGTTGTTTCAACAAATACTGACCGTCCAATATATAATTTATAGGAACTAGTCTCTTTTCCAATTGTTTGAACGTGATTAGGTGACAATAATAAGGTCTTAATGGTTCATAATTGTTGGTCCTGGAGCACTTCTACTCACAATTTTCCATCCAGAGCTAAATTAGTGCAGAACGATATGAGATTAAAAATTATTTGACTATTCTTTCGCTGATGAATGATTTTCATAGCAAGCTTTTCAAATTCTTCGTGTATTTGCTTGAACAGAGCACTACGCTTCACCCTTTGAAGTCAGAGCGAAAACAGGCGACATCATATACTGAAAGCCCATTAAATCTTTAAATGAGTTTCATTCTTGAACATCATTGTCTATAGTAGTCTGCCCTTCCTTTTTTCAAGAACGTGAGTGTGACCTGAAATTTTTCCAAATCGGAGAGTGTGATCTATATTAACAAGTTTAACAAATGCGTGATGATCTCCCTTGTTATTCTTTAATTCCTATTGGTGTGTTTCTCGCCAAAGTTTTTGTAGGATTGATGTAAGATACTTAAGTGATACATCTCTTTGGGTCATTTTTATTGCTACGAAAGACGAAACCATAGAATGTTATGGATATTGATGAGTAGATAATCAAAAACACAATTTGGTTTTTAAACTTACATTCAGCGGTGGTGGTGGTGGTGGTGGTGCTGCTGCTGCTACTGTTGCTGGTACTCGTGCTGGTGCTGTGCTGGTGCTGGTGCTGGAGATGGAGATGGAGCTGGAGCTGGAGCTGGAGCTGGTGGTGCTGGTACCGGCGGTGGTGGTGGTGGTGGTGGTGGTGGTGATGGTAATTTCGTTTATTTAAAGGTTAAGAATTAGGTATTCTTAAAGAATTTT
>NC_068982.1:114666096-114667843 GCF_001194135.2 Octopus bimaculoides
ATATATATATATATATACATACAAAATATGGAGGTTTAGTTCACAGGTGATCTAAACGATTAGGTACACTAGGTAAGTGCTGTAACGGATTACTACGGCTCCAAGGTTATAGCCGAGACGGTAGTTATAGAGCCATTGCAGTTTTCCGATATAGCAGATATATAATTGTTCAAGAGGACAACAAACGTTAAGGCAAGGCAAACATCTCAAGTCATATACATTATTATTATTAGAAACAAAATTCAAAGTCTTACAGATGTTTCTGGGATATCCCAGAGTATGAGGTATTCTGTCATCGGAGACAAATAGGGAAAATGAGAAGAGTATAGATTAATAAAATGACGACATAGAGGACATGAGTAAAGGTATAAGGAAATGAAGAAAGAGAAAACAAAAGAAGCATGAAAATTCACAGTTCAACTTTGCGATCTTGTAGAAATAAGTCCATAAGTAATCCTGCCTAAATCCATATGGGTTAAAGTCCTGATATTGTAAACATCCAGAAAAAAGATGTGAACATGTCATTTCATTAATCTATACCCTTCTAATTTTCCGATGACGGAATATCCCATACTCTGGGATATCCGAGAAACAACTTTAAGACTTTGAACTTTTTTTAAAATAATAATAATATATATGACTTGAGATGTTTGTCTTACCTTAAAGTTTGTTGTCCTCTTTAACAATTGTGTGTGTGTGTGTGAGAGAGAGAGAGAGAGAGAGAGAGAGTGTGTGTGTGTGTGTGTGTGTGTGTGTGTGTGTGTGTGTGTGTGTGTGTGTAAATATATATATATAAATACGAAAGAAGGAAAGAGAATGAATGCGCGCGCATTTTGAACATTCACAGTGGGTGAATAAAGGAGAGAAAATATCGCTCAATACACTTAATATTTCTTATATAAAAAAAAAACTTCTTTTAAATTCTCACCATTCTGATTTCGTAAGACCTGATATTGTGGACTTGTTCTGTGTCCACGAAGCTTTAAGGAATGTTGGACTGAGTCAACCAATCATTAAGTATGCGTGTATGTAAACACACACACATTTTAAACAGACAGACAGACAGACAGACAGATAGATAGATAGATAGATAGATAGATAGATAGATAGATAGATAGATAGATAGATAGATAAATAGGTAATTTACATCTGACTCTTCTGGTCCCTTGTCAAGAGAATTCATTGATAAGTTTACAGAAACCTACTTGCTCCCTCTCAACTACAATTACTATCTGTTTCACTTCCAATATAGTGTAAATCTTCAACTCACTCTCCTCACACTACAACTAAGTTTATGACTACCAAATTTTGTATGCATGCATATATGTATGTATAATCGACATTTACAGGATACGCACACACTCGCAACAGCGCGTATGTATGTACGCACGCATGCATACTGGATACATTTACTGGATACATTTACTGGATACATTTACTGGATGCATACATTTACTGGATGATCATGCTGTTTCATTATACTGGGTTGGCAACTAAGTTCCCGCTGTTTTATTAAATTTAAACTTTTTAAAAGGTTTGAATTTTAAAAAATGATAACTAATTAATCAATAATGTTTTCACCCTTGTTGTTTACAACTTCTTCTCAACGTTCAACAAGATTTTCAATACCTCGTTGGTAGAAATCACTCGATTTCGACTCGAAAAATTGATCCAACCAAGCTCTCAATTCTGCATCAGTGTTGAACGAAACTCCGCGCATAGCATTTGAAAGAGATCGAAAGTGGTG
>NC_068982.1:114668320-114670515 GCF_001194135.2 Octopus bimaculoides
TTTTTGTTGTTGTCACTTAAAGCATGCGGGACCCTTGCTCCATACTTCTGAACTTTTCCCATCGAGTGAAGATGCTTCTCTATAGCAGTGTGGGACCATTCCATTTTCTCTGCCAGTTCCCTTGTCGTTTAATGAGAAAAGGAAAAAGCATTCTGTTTTATTGAATTTCGATTCGAGACAAAATTTTAAATTCAGTTTTTCAATTTTTTTTCTTTTAATCCAATATTCTTGTTTGCATTCATTTTACGAAAATATACTTGTTTTGTCCAAACATTAAAAACTAGTTAAACTGATATTTTCATGCCAGGTTAAAACGCAGCAATGACAACTCATAGCAATGTCAAATGGCATAAAAATATATTGAACTAAAAACTGCAAAATATTGAATGTATATTGAAGTAAACATTGCAAAAAAATAGTTTTTGTGCATGTATTTTATTGTTTCTTTGCTTAATTTTTTCGAAACTTATTTTCAACTTACTTTATTTACTTCAAGAAGAATCATCCCACACATCAAATTGTCAAAATTAATAAAACTCTCTCTTTATATTTAGTGTTTAAAAAAAACACATTTGAAATCTCACATATTTATGATAAAATAATTTCTATAAAATATTATGGAAACCTTCTTAATCAATACACTGAAAAATACTGGTATTTTGCGCAATGAGAAACACCGATCTAGTTTGTAAAGAACGAGTGTAAATGATTGACCTTCCTCTAATATATTATGGATCTTTCTCTTATATTCATACCAGTAGCTCAACCCCGAGCCTACGAATGAGGTTCTACATGATTTCTTGATCAACAATGGAACAGCAGTTAAATCTCCTTCAAATTACAAGCTACCATTAAATACTATAATCCTAGATACCCTAAAAAAGGCGGTGTGATCATGATTGTAATGATTTTCATTACAAATTTATTCAGTCAGAGAAACAATAACAAAGTTGGTCATTTTACTATAAGCTCTCAGTTTTAAACTTCAATAAGCATCCTAGTCTCTCCTACTGACCTCTACTTCAAAATGAAGTAGAAAGAATCTAGCAGTCGGACTTAGGTAGGACTTTTCTCTAATTTAAACGAAAATGAGTTAAGAGAAACAACTTAGAGCGGTCGTTACTTTGAATTTAAACAACATATACGAATACAGGCATATTAAATACCATACAAGATAAATTCTTGATTGTTTTTAAAGATTATCTCTGCTCCTAAAGGATCTATCATAATTACCAAATGGCAATTCTCAACTTGAGAAGGGGCGATAATCTCAAGATTTAAAAAGTTGAGAAGCCATTAAAGAAAAGAACGGGCTCATTTTCTGAAGATAAAAGGAAAGATGTGGACGCGTCTTTCTGGCTCACTAACCGTCATCACCATACCATTTGTTCAGCCATAAATGTGCTCTGCTCCTTTTTGTATAAGTCTAAGGACTTTGGCTATAGGAGATAAGGTCTGTTTGAAATTGGATAAATTAAAATAAGGCAGACAATCTCAAAATGATTATTCGAAATTCTGTGGTTATGCCATTGAATAGAAGCAGTTACAAATGGCAACGCAGTTTTGAAAGTGAAATTATATGATTTCAGTACTGAAGACTAAATGCGTGGAACGCGAATTTACTTATAGTGATAATCAACTATTATTATTATATTTATGATTAAAGCGGTGAGGTGGTAGAATCGTCAGGTGGTAGAATCGTCAGGTGGTAGAATCGTCAGGTGGTAGAATCGTGGCATATCGTCCGTCTTACGTTCTGAGTTCAAATCCCGCCAACGTCGACTTGCCTTTCATCCTTTCGAGATTTATAAAACAGGTATTGTATCGGCCCCAAAAGAATGAAAGGTGAAGTAGGCCACGGCGGAATTTGAACTCACAACGTAAAGACAGACGAAATGTCGCTAGACATTTTACCCAGTGCGCTAACGACCCTACCAGCGCGCTGCCCTAAGCAGGCATTTCAGCAATTTCGGGAAAAAGGGTACGCTACTATATCGATCCCAGTGCTTAACTGGTACTTCTTTTATTGACCCCAAAAGGTTGAAAGGCAAAGTCAACTCGGCAGAAAATTCGGATATTAATATTCATGTATATATATTGAATTAACGTGTACGCAAACAAACAAGCGCGCCTACTCACACACTCACCTACATACACACGCACATATATATATATATGTGTGTGTATATATATAT
>NC_068982.1:114670525-114672654 GCF_001194135.2 Octopus bimaculoides
TTTTTTTTATTCTCTTTCTGGTTATTTTCTCTGATTCTTTTCTTTTGAAGAGCGTAGGCTCGAAACGTAAAAGACTTTTTCACTTTCCCGAGCGCCAAACTAATACACCTGCTTGTTGTTCATATACCTGTCTTCGTCTTTTGTTTTTCTGTAAATTTCTGTAAATTTAAACTATATATATATATATATATTAGGGGAGTTTATGTAAGGGTACAAGAAATAATTATATGTCGCAGTAGATGTTCGATGCAATGGAAAATAATGTGCATATGAACATTAGTGATTAGTTCGGATTGTTATAAGGAGCCGTGTTCGAAGTTGAGTTTGCCTTTCATCGAATTAATAAAGTCCCAGTACAAGGGTCGATGTAATCGGCTAAGCTCCTCCCCGTAAAATTACTGGCTTTACGCCAAAATTTAAAACTATTTATTTGCTGTTATAATTATGTTTATCAGTTTTGGGGAGGTTTATTCTAATTGTAAGACTGCTATTTTAATATCCGGGTGTTTATGAAAGGGGTGATAGGTGTCAATGTAAATAGTAGGTGCGGTTTAGATTATAATTATGTGGAGTGATTATGTAGTGAAAACGTTTTGGAGCGAAAGGTATATTTTAACATGAGCGATGAACATAATGTAGTTATAGGCGTTATATAAACAAGTGCAATTTGGTGTACTAATTGAGCTTAAGTTGAAATTAGAATGTGGAAAGAACTGAGTGCCAGAAAAAACGTTATATTGGCAATATAGTCAAGTATTACTAATGTCTAAATAGTCGGATACAATTAAAACACATTATTAGGGTATATTATGATTGGAAAGATCTGTATAATTATAACTAGTAAGAAAGGTGAAACAGAATAAAACGATGGAGAAAATATTTAAACATATATAATGAATAAGTGAAAAATACATAATGCAGAAACAGTAATGAAAACATATTTGGGTTTTAGGAACTGTGAAAACAAAAATAAATTTTTGTCAAATAAATATAAAACTGAAGAATATATATAATAAATTTTTAAAGAATAATTATATAATGATTCAGTAAATGGTAAATTTACTCTTCTTGCAAGCAAGCCTTTATACTGCATTCACATAAGTCTATTTTCAAGACCTTTCTATGCTTTCTAATTATTCCTTTTAATTAAAATTTTTGCTTATCAATTTGAGATTTTTAACCTATTCAATTTCACATTGAGAGAGCTGTTGCAACCATCTCTACATTAGACATCTGGTGTCCATCAGTTCTTCACTTGGTTCATTCCATTTTTGCTTGTATTCAATTTCTAAATTACCACTAAATGTTTAGTTTTCTACATATCAATGCTTATCTTCACATGTTTTTATATTTATCATTCAGTAGACCCTTAAAATGCGATGGGAAACTCTAAATCTATAATGACTAACAAGCGTTGATTATTATAATTACATCTTTAATTTCCTTAATAGTTTGCGCGTTTATCTTTTCTAACATTAAACTATTTTCTAAACATTTTCTCATTAGCGTTTATTTTTAGTTAGGTAACACTTTTAATTAAGTTATACACACGATCTTTCGAACAATTCCTACAGAAGACCTAATTGTGCGCATTTTTGCGTATTTCCTGCTATGAATTTATCTCTAATCTCTCCCATACTTCTAATGTGTGAATTGCGTGTGTGAGTACGTGTGTGTGTACGTGCGTGTATGTATGCGTGCATGCATGCGTTTGTGTGTGTACGTGTGTGTGTATGCGCGAGCGTATTTTAGGTTTTTAAACAGTACTTTCAAAATCTTAATGATAAAATATTTGTACCTGAAACAGTACAGTGCAAGAGTATAAACCACACAGTCATTGGTTAAAATAGTGTCCGTAAGCTTCAGCCTATCGGAGGGTATTTAAAAGTATTTAAAATTATTTCAAGGAAAAATTAAGTCATTCTACAACTGTTACCAAGTGTGAAGCACATTAACAGATTGTGAATGCTACTACATAAACATTTACCTGAAAATTATAAATATTGTAAATTATAGTATTGTAAAATTGTAAAAATTCAAAATTAGAATGTGAAAATCGAAGTATGTTGGAATTTCATTGACTAATATATTAATATAAATGTGAGAGCATATGTGTGTGTGTATTATAT